>NC_088259.1:11683754-11983754 GCF_036013445.1 Caloenas nicobarica
AAAACAAATAAAAAGAAATATAAAGTGCTCCAATTATACACCTATGTGTTGCTGTTTTATTTTTTTCCCCTATTTGATTTGTAGCTTCAAGCACTAACTACATTATGTACACATTGTGTGAACAATTGCATATGGGGTTGGTGTGTACTGGAGAGAACTTTTATTTTCCCCACGAAACTGAGTTAACTTTGCATGGGAGACACCTACGTTGTCTAGTTGCTGTTTTAAACAAACGCATTCATCGTTATACAGCATTTCCCCCCATAACATTTTTTTTTTCACACTTACAATGAAGAGCTCCAAAAGACATCACAAATAAAAGTCCCGTATTTTACCTTTAATATGTTTTTCTGAGACTAAACGAAGTTGCAATTTTGGCGTATTGTGTCGTACAGACCCTGCAGTGACTATTATCACCCTCCAATTCCCGAAGGTTTCCCCTACGTGAAGCCGCTGCAGGTGACACAGATGTCTCCAAAGTCCCACTGACTCCTGGAGCCTGGATTCAGACCTGACCATCCCTAAAATCCTCTTGAAAAAGGCCCAAAGAGGCTCAGCCACAGGGGAGTGAACTCCCCACCACCGCTTTACACCCACCAACAGCATTACCTGGTCCAACAAAAAACGAAGAGAAAATATTTTAAATAAAGGAAAGGAAAATGCAAAACGAGAAGCGAAACTAGGACTAGCACACAGGGCATCTAGAGGCGACTTGCCTATTTACTGCCGTTAATTACCTGCTGAATCTCCTCGTTGCCTTCCAAAGCATTTTTGTGACTGGTGCTTCTCCCTGTTTACAGGCTACATAATAAACAGACCGTCCGGGGGCTGCACCGAGGCTTTGCTGGGGGGGCCGTGGGCACAGCAGTGACACGTGCCCTGGCTCGGGGACGTGCAGCCTCCATGCCCAGGAGGCAGGGAGGGCACCGGGGGTGTCCGCTGCGTCCCCATGCCCTGGGACCTTGTCCCCAGCCCTCAGACAGCACGGACAGCTGCGGGGGTTTCCCCCCTTGGATTAATGTAAGTTTTCTTAGCTGGGTTACAAACCGTAAGTAAAATTAACAAGGTTTGCAAGAAGTTAACAATTTTCGTTGTTCGACGTGCTCCTCGCTTACCTTCTGCCAGTCCCACCAAAAGGAAAGGGGCCTGACGCTGCTGCTACTTGTGGGACTGTAAAGCTCGGTGGTGGAAGATGCAGGGAGGAGGACGACGAAGATGAGAAGGAAAAAAAAAAAAAAAAAAGGAGTAGGTCCTGCAGAGGGAGACTGAGCAGAACTGGGTCAAAAGACAATAAACTAGTTGGTTTGATTTATAGGCTTGTGGGGTTGGAACGGCTGGACTGCAAATGCAGCAGAAAAGAGATCTGCTGATGTGAAAAAAAAAAAAAAGTCTCCAATGGAAACAGGTTGATTTATTTTTAATCACTCAAAACAGTTTTGTTTGACTTAGGTTGCATAAATGTTCTTAAAAACCTGACAAGCCGAAGTCTGACAGCATCTCCCAGGAAGCGGCTCCTGTCACCGCAGGGCCTGTCCCCCGGTGACCGCGGGGCGATGGACGCTGCCCCCGGCCCCGCAGCAGCTGTCCCACCCCACTGCCGTCCCCTTCCCTACCCAAAATCCACCACCCCGGCCAAAGCCACGGCAGCCGTGATGCACCATGCGCTCCGAGCAGGGACGTAGCTGCTGCTGGCGGGGAAGCGGCGCTGGGGAGTTCGCAGGGCTCAAAGCGGAGACGCACCAACTGGCATCGCAGGATCCGCACGGGCATCCCGGGAACTCACGGAGCCGGCGGCAGCAGCGGCAACCCCAGGGATGGAGAAGCATCAGCATCGCCCCGGCCCTCGAGCCGCATCCTTCTCCTGTGTCGGTGAGGAGGTTTCAGTGACGGACACAAAACACTGAGAGGTCACCAGCGAGAAACACTAAGTGCGTTTTTATTATTTGTTATTTCTGCTGTGGCCGGGCAGCTTCTGTGGAGGTGCAAAGCCCAGATGGTGAAATACTCCAGCCCATGGCTTTTCTGAAGGAAAAGGGGAAGAATCGAGACTGCCAGTGGGTAGAAAGCAGCCAGGCGGCTGGAGGACCAGGTTTGCTGAGGGCGGGCAGGAGGAGGTGGACGGTACGTGGCAGAAGCAAATCAAGACCTTCATAGTGCTCACATGAGACCACCGAGCTCCCAGCCCTAGAACAGGAATTTGGGAAGGCGCCGGGTGCCGGCAGTTTGCCAGGCACGGAGCTTCGTCCCGGCCGAGGCGGGTGGAGCAACGACCACGCTGCTGCCATCGCAGCCGTCCCCCTCCCACCGCCCCTGCCGCCACCTCCTGGTTTCCTCAAAAAACTTGGTGTGTTTGCTCTACGAGCAGTGAAAGGACAAACTGACCCATCAGCTGACCAACCGACCGAGCCAAAAAAGAAAGATCGCATCCTTGGTAGTAACGTAGCGGTAACATTGGGGTCCCCTCGGGCAGACTTTTACCACGTTCCACTTCATACAAGACACATTTCAAATGCTCGTTAATTTACAGAAACTGAATTTTATAGAAAATATGATACAACGAAATATAAAATGCACCAGGAGCATTTTCAAAAATCTGTAGAGACGATCTTGCAGCCTAGTTTACCCTCTGAAACGGCGTCCACTCATCACCGCAAGCTCTCGTCCTCGCATTCTCCCGCTCTCTCGTGTGCACGCGCTCGCTCCCCCCACCCCCTTTAACTCTCAGCATTCAAATGAGAATTAATCGAGATATCAAAAAAAAAAAAGCGCGATTATCCCCTGGATAATCACCTTCCGATACTGTGCACATTTCTTGGATTCAAATGAAAATATATCTAAGCACTTTTACAAGTTTTAGCGAACCCACTGCAAAATCGTCTGCAGAATATAAAACACAGGTAATCCAAGATTTCATAGCACATTAATTAAGTGGCTCATAATCCATTAAATGTGGTTTATATTACACGTCCATGCAGTCTAAATCATTTTACAAACATTAGACATAAACCCACTAGTCCAAATCAGTAAAGGAAAAATGTAATAAAAAAAGCTAATAACTATTTGTTATTGGTTAAACTGACCCTACATATAAACTAGGTAGTATGCTACCATTTATAATACTGATGTTGAATTACGCCTGGATGCTGCAAAACCTCTTGCTTACTTGGCAATGCTTGAGCATATTAACCACAAGATACTTAACAGGCCCTCGTTGCACTTCTCCAAAAGAAAATAAACATTTACTACAGATAGCAGCACCTACCCATCGAAGAGAAAGGACACACATTAGCTGAGTTACACGATGTTGTTGAGCTTTGGCTACTAATGCTCCGAGGCATTAATATTGTACTAGACTAACTTCATACTTACGGATGGCAAAAGTGCTGATTAACAATTCCTGCCCTTCGCACGGCCCTGGCCTCGAGCGGAGCCGCTACACAAACCCCATCCAAACGCGAGGAAAACCATCGGCTTTCGTGCTGGTGGGTGTCCCGGGGGCTGTGGGACAACCCCCCAGCCCAGCCGGTGTCTCCATCCCTCCGGAGGTCCTGGGAGCCCAACCATGCCGAGAGCGTAAAAACAAACAAATGGGCCTTTGGTCATTTCACCGTTTACTTTTGCAGGGTTTAGACAAGGGCTGTCGGAGACTTCTGTGGCAATAACCAAAGGCTTTATCGATGCTATAGTTCTATGCAGCTACATTGAGTGCGACCAGGTGACAGCGGAGCCCCCAGTCGGTATTTTGCATCTGATAACACTGAATTATATACAACATGATGACTAGTTCACCACCTGCTGAGGCTTAAAGATGGCTGTTAAGATTTTGACTCAAAACATTACCCACCCCCCCCCAACATTTTCCACCCCAGAATGAGTCACCCCCTTTAAAAAAAAAAAAAAAAAAAAAAAAGGCAAAAGAAGAAACAATCTCCACAGTTCCTTTTTGTTAACTCCTTCCCAGCTAGAATTGGCTTAGGGTCACAGGGAGTGCTGCCCAGGATGGTTGTATGTTTGTTTTCATCACTCCTGAGATTGAAGGGAATCTGATACATGCACCAAAAGGCACTTTCAAATATATATATATATATATTTTAAAAACAGTGCTTCTGTTCTAAGAAATTCAAGTTAAGACAGAGTGCCTTTCACTCTCTTTAGTCATAAAGCAGATAAACGAGCAATATCCCAGCTGACATTAAAAAACCAAAACAACGAAAAAAAAAAACCTGCAGCAGAGACAAGTGTTCATGCGAGACAGCTCAGTATTCTAAAAAAAAAATGGAAAGGAAAAAAAAGGGAAAAAGAAAACCTCCTATATCACCACTAAAAATAACAATACAGTCAGCAGGGGATATATTAAAACAGCTGCCACATCTGTACAGTTCTTGCTTCTGCATCGGCTCTTTTTGTTAATGTTGTTGTTGTCTGTGGGCTTTGTTTTTTATTTTTTCTTCTTTTTTTTTTTTTTTTTTTTTTTTTTTTTTTTTTAAATAACGTGAGGTCAGTTTAATCTTCCTCGCCTCCCCCGTACATGTCCGCCAGTTTCTTGAACCTGGGTCCCCAGTCGTTCAGGTAGTCGTAGTCCTGGTCCCCGGAGCTGGAGGAGTTGAGGGAGCTGACGGAGCCGGCGGTGGAGCCGCTGCCCTCGTAGTCAAACACCAGTAAGGAATCGTAGGGGGGGGCCGTGGGGTCGTTGTCTGCCGCACGGAGGCCCTTGAGGGGGCAAACACACCACATTAATACCCATCATGGGGCGTGATGGCTATGGCGCTACGGAAGGGTGTGCGGGTGAGCATCTGGGACGCTCGGGATCCCCACAGCAAAGCGAGACGAGGGTGGTGAAAAGCTAAATGAGGATGGGGAGAACATGAGGGGCCTGGAGCTTCCCTGTGCCCGGTTGCCGAAATCACAGAATCAGAGAATCATAGAACTGTTTCAGTTGGAAGAGACCCTCAGGATCACCTACTCCAACCATAACCTAACCTCACTCTATCACTAAGCCACGTCTCTAAGAACCTCGTCTAAACGCCTTTTAAACCCCGCCAGGGATGGTGACTCCACCACTGCCCTGGGCAGCCTGTTCCAATGCCCCACAGCCCTTTCTGTGAAGAATGTTTTCCTAATATCCAGTAACTCCCAGCATTTCTGTAAAGAGCCAATGGAGCGGGAGGGGGGCTACTTCCAAGGCTCCAGCTCTGGATCTGGAAAGGTCTCTGTTCTGGCCAGTGTGTCCTTTTGGAGGTTGCCTGTTAAGATTTCCAGCTTGGCCAATGAAAGAACAAACAGCACCCTCTCCTACTGATAGCCATTATTTTAATTTTGATGATTTTGATTCCTTTAGGGGAAAAAAAAAATAAATCAGTCCTAGCAAAATTCTGCAATTAGGAGAGACTTGGGGTGTGAAATCCCGGACAGAGGGCTGGGAAGCACTGCTGCTGTGGGCAGCAGTGTAGGCAGGCCATGGAAATGGCCTCAGGATATGAAGAAAAAAAATTGCTTTTCTGCAGCCCAGTGTCAGGAAAAGCCTAGTGGAATAGACCTGCAATAAAGCAAAACGTTCTGCATTCACACCTTCAAAAACCCCAGTCTCAGCGTGGGGAGACAGGGCAGGTTTTATCGCTGTGAACAGCAGCTGCAGCATGTGTAACAGCAGCTCCTCACGTGTGGATGTGTGTACACGTGTGTGTGAAGGAAGAAATGTTAATGATGGAAATGAGACAAAGCACAGCAGGAAATGGATGTAGTAATAGAATTAAATGGCTGTAACATTTATTCTTCTTAGGAAATGGATGGTGTGTTTTGTATTGGAGGAAATAATGTATTGATTGGTTTGTAACCACTCAATCACTCAAAACTAAAAATGAGATAAAGAGTACTAAATGGAAAGTTATTTGTACAAGCAGATAAAGCAGCTGTAATCTAACATAAAATAAAGCAAGCCTTTCTGATATGAGTTGAATCTCTGTGTTCTGCAAACTCTTTGAGGTTTTAGACAAAATAGAGCTTACTAGGAAGGCACAGACTGCTGAAATAATTACAAGTCCAGGAGCCACAAACGGCACCTTTGGCTTTAGGCGACCTGGGCAGCTGCTGTGTCACCGCGTCTGCACCAGGACAATGGTCCTTTGTCCCCGTCCAATGTTTTTACTGACAGCAACTGCAACGTTCATAGTAATAAAAGGGAGAGTGAGATCAGGTTATACTGCCCGGATGCTGAAAAGCATGGTGTTTGTGATATCCACAGAAATCCCGGGCTTTTTGTTTCCATTTTGGCTTTTTCCAGACTTGGTGCCTTTATTAGGCCAAGTCCTGTGTCCTTTGCTCATGCCAACCGTTCCCCTGCCTTGCATCAGCCTTTTTGTGCGAGTAATAGCATCCCTTGGTCTGTGCAGGCAGGGGAATGTTGCACAGCTGGTGCTAGCTGGCTGCTCAGGCTTTTAAGATGTGACACAGGACCCTCTATGGAACATACCTCATTAATAAAGTCACCAATATCCCCTGGGTGTGGGATTACTGGTCTTATAGGATACTGCGGTTCAGCACCAATAGGTCTCTCATCCACCCTTCTGACTCCAGGTGTCTTGTTCAGCACGTGATCCATGGTCTCTGGCTGCTGGAGCTGACTTAAATCGTAATCCTGTGACAAATGGAAAGACATGGACTGAAACCAAGAGCTTTTCGTGCCGATCATCTACTCACCCAATGTACAAACAAGCTGAGGGGTCTAATCCTATTTCAGCTGAAATTCAATGGCAAATCGTATCCCTGGCTATGCAGCACCTCTAACTACCTAAATTACAGATGAACCTGACCTCTGAGTAGCTCATACAATTAATCTCCTAAGAGAGCATCTTAAAACAGAAGTTAAATCAAATATTTAAATACTTTCTGAATATTTTACACAGTGTCTAAATCTTTGGGATAAAAAAAAATTTGCTTCAGTTTGGCTGTGCATAGGTATGTGCATAAGTTTTTGATGAAAGACATAATATAATGTGAAGACACAGTGTTGGTAGACATATTATTGCAATTACATTTGTACAGAAATAAAAACATTAAAATGGGTATTGCATTTATGCATGTAGGCCTTTCAAAGTAATTATGTTCTTTCTGCTTGTAAAAAATCCCAACAGAATAGGTTTCTATCAAGGAATGAGAACCAGGTAATATTTCATTAAAAATGTATTCATGTAGGTAATGGTGTTTTGCTGCTCTTCCTTTGCTGTTATTTTTAACGAATCCTTTCTAAAATATTTAAGCCTACAGTGTAGTTGCCTGAAACCAGACACTTCAGCTAGCTGGAATGCTTACAACAGTACTTTGTTCTACCGCTAGAACTATTCTTGTGCTCAGACGGGGATGATTGAAACTCCAGGAGCAATATTTATAAATAACTTGTCAGCGACAAGAAAAAAGAAATGCTAATTGCAAGGACTTCTTTTCTGTTGAGTAAGAATTTCACAAGTTTTGGGCAAAGTCCCTGTCTCAGCTCCCCCGCGGTGGCTCTCGCCAGGCTCATGCCTTTGGGTGCCACCGCGACCTCCCCGGCAGCAGATGCTGCTGCGGTTGTGTCTCCTCAAGCTCCAGTCCCAGCCATGGACCTCAGGACTCTCTGAACCCAACCACACACACAGCAGCCTCTGCAACAGCTCCACGAGCCAGGCTGTCCATTTCAGCAAGCAAGAAAAAAGCCATTATACGGTGCAGAGTCACATAATTTGCCTGAACATCATACTGAGGAGCGTCATGGGCTCTTCAGTTGTGTTAGGTAGGAATAGAAAACCAGCGACTTAAACATGAGAGACAAAACTTTGCTGTTTTAGCCGAGGAAATGCAGCCATAGCAAAGGGACAGCACATCCCAGGAGTGCAGGCCAGGGAAGTTTTCATGCGACATCAGCATCGGTGTCTGAAGAAGAAGCCACCGCGGAAAAGCCGACGCATTCGGGCAGGCTGTGGCTGAGGGCTCTGTCACCAAGCAAAGCTTTGCCACGTACGCTTTGCCGTGAAAAAGAAAATCCCCAAGTGCATTTAGACACTTCTTAAAAACCACATGCGGAAATTAAAAGAAATTAAAGGCACATTGGAAACAAATAAATGCAGGGAAAGCCCACAGAAGCTCTAGGCTCAAGCAAGGCAGGTGCCTGCAGCCACAGAGCTGGGGGAGGTTCATAGCCGCCAGCTGGTTCTACCGAGATCTCTGATGGATGATGGTAAAATCTGCAATTTTAATGACCAAAATAGCAGAAATATTGTTTGAACCTGCACATCAGAAGGTTGGTTTATAGTCCCTCCCTAGGAAGCTGGCCAAGGGGGCAGCGAAAGCCACGTAGCACCAGCCTCCCTGCACCGTCCTGTTTGCACAGGCGAGTGTCCCAGGGACATGCTGGCTCCCACCGATGTCCACACCACGCTGGAAAAGCCAATAAAGCTGCCTGGGCATAAGCAAGGGCGAACACAACCCTTCACAAGTACTTTAGTGAAAATAATGTAGTTTCTGCCTTTTTGAGAGTATAGACTGCACAGCTGCTCCTTGGCCATGACCTGCTGGGTCTTCTCACCTGGTCTTCCTCTCCACCTCCCTCTTCGTCATACTTCAAAATGTTGTCCCTGACGTCGTCCTCGGGGTCGATCAGGAGCTGCTTGGTATGGCGCTCCTTCTCCCGGCGTTTCATCCACACCACGAACAGCAGAACCATGGCTGTAAGGGAGAAAAGCGGGGTGAGCTGGGATCTCGCATGGTGGTGGCAGGTCCTTACACCTCACCCGCCCTCTTCTGCTACAGAGAACCTCATCGGCTGCTGGGAAGAGGAATAAAACTCTATCCTATTGCATGTCCTAATTTATAAGGGAGAGATCAGTGAGAGCTCTAGCTACTGTGACAGGCCCCCACTACAAACATTTCTTTAAGATCCATCACGAATGCTGACTGAGCTGATGTTTATCAGAAGTCAAGCACACAATCAAAGGAAAAGCAAACAGAAAGTGTGAAAACTGACGCTTTCTGAAAATATTTGATCTAAATCCTGAATTTTCAGGACTAGATTTCAACCTTCATTTTATTCAGGGGCATAAAATAAAGGCGGAGGAAAGCGAGCTGCAGAGGTGCTGAGAAGCGAACAGGTACCGATGACCAGCACCTTTGCACAAGTGGATGTTCCACCAGCGCGACACCGTGACGCCCGTTCAGGTCACCAGCCCTGCCCATCGTTTTGCTGTCTGCAGTATATCCTGTGAGACTGATCTGGGGAGGGTGGGTAATGCTGGGTCACGTAGTCCAATTTGGGCTCGCTTATACTCTTTTTTTAGCGAGGGAGGCTTTCCAGACTTCCATGATCACATTAGCCAGGACATTAGCATATACATTTGGCCATCGACTTGCAAAGCAGATCTAAGATCATCTGAAACCCTTTCAGAGGGCAGGGCTGGCTTTGCAGAACGAGGGAGAGCAAATCTGGTCACACAGAGCCAACCTCCTCAGGCATCGGCACTTACACGCCAGGCCCTGGCTAATCTCTCTCAGGACAGTAACAGAGAGAGATGAACAGTTCTTGAAACATGAGAAATTTTCAGAACTGCAGAATCACAGAATGTTAGGGATTGGAAGGGACCTCAAAAGATTATCCAGTCCAATCCCCTGCCAGAGCAGGAACACTTACGTGAGGTTACACAGGAAGGCGTCCAGGCGGGTTTTGAATGTCTCCAGAGAAGGAGAATCCACAACCCCCCTGGGCAGCCTGTTCCAGTGTTCTGTCACCCTCACTGAGAAGAAGTTTCTTCTCAAATTTAAGTGGAACCTCTTGTGTTCCAGCTTGAACCCATTACCCCTTGTCTTACTGTTGGTTGTCACTGAGAAGAGCCTGGCTCCATCCTCGTGACACCCACCCTTTATATATTTATAAACATTAATGAGGTCACCCCTCAGTCTCCTCTTCTCCAAGCTAAAGAGACCCAGCTCCTCAGCCTTTCCTCATAAGGGAGATGCTCCACTCCCCATTTAAGGAACTTTACCCGAAGGGAACACTGGCTCCCTGCTCCACAACCTCCTTCTTCGGAGGGCCACCCATGTCCCAGAGGCTGGGTGCTCCCTGGGACTTACTGCGCGGAAGTCACTCCGGGTACTTAAGTCTCTACATAAGGCAACATAAGAACCTGTTAAAAAGTCAGTTTTCATTGGCATACTCAGTAGCTGCAAATAATGCCATCAAAGATGAAATTAAGCCTGAGCGGCTGACGCAGTTACACCTCCCTGTGTCTGCTTCCCTCCATTCTCCACCCAAGCCACATGTGAAGCTGTGATGGTGGCAATCTGCAGAAGGGAGAGATGGATGGACAGCGGAGGTGGGAACGTGTGGCCCAAGCTCATTTCACTTTGGTCAAACCCTGACCATAGCAAGACAACGCAGCCAACACAACTGAATCCTGGCAGGCCGTAAGATCTGAAACCCTCTTTGTGTTTTTTAGCTGTATAAGGAGAACAAGCGACTGCTGTTCCCCACCGTCTCATACTTTGCAGAGTTTTCTTTCCCTTTGTGTCTTCATAGAGCCTTGGTGTCGTTTCACCAAGGATGGAGAAGAGGCCAGACCGTGGGGACACGGGTGGGTGGCCCAGCCTGCAGCCTCACTGCGTGGGGACGTGGTCAGGAGGATCCCAATTTTTCCTCCCAGCACCCAAGTGTTTATACCCAACGAGAATCAGCGATGTGAGCAGAAGAGGACCGGACAGCTAATTACTGCCATTGTGTGCCAACTGGCTGCCATCCCTGTCTGCCAGCTCACAGAATTGTTTTCAGATAGTTCAGCATTTCTTTAATGCTTATCCTAGATCTATTCAAGAGACAAAAAAGAAAAGGAAAGAAAATGTAACTCTTATCTGCAATATAAAACCACAGCTATTTAGCAGACCATTGAAGTCCTTTTCTCGTTGTTCCTTTTCAAGTCTCTCACAACAAGATACCTGCCTAGTCCACAAAGAAAATATTATAATGGTTATCAGGTTTTATCTTTTTCTTTCTTTTTTTTTTTTTTTTAAAATGCTACTTTTTCATGCACTTGTGGAAAAAACTGTGCCATTAACGCCTTTGCTGCTACCTTGAAAAAAAAAAAAAGACCTTCAAAGTGTCAATAGAGGATGCAGTGAACTCTCCTTCCTTTTATTCACTCTGCAGAATGGGAAGTGCTATTACTGCTGTTAGACCCATTTTCACTCTGCATGTAGTTTTCCTTGAAATCTATTGTCTTCACCCTTCACAATTTTTTATTGCATTGCTCTTCTACATGTGTTATTCGTGCAGCTAATACATCGGGTATCAGGAAGAAGAAAAAACCTTTGAGTGAAGGTAAAGCCAGAAACTTCCTTCACCTGAGCAACCTCAGATCTGTCCCCTTGCTGCTTCTTCCTTTTAAACCCATCAGACTTTGACCTGACGACTCTAAAATGGACAAATAGCACAAAAAATCCTGCATCTGCCTTTTTCCAGGCTATTGTGCAGAGGTCATGATGTAAAACAGATAGAAAGGCGGCAAAACACTAGAAGGATGTAACTGGAAAGCTGCTCATCGCAAATTACATTTTTCATCATCGATACAGTGCTTTGCAGCTCTTGAAGATAAAAAAAAAGTCAATTAGAATTACAATGAATGTAAAAATAAGCTTTTGTAATAAAACCCATAATTTAAAATGGGATAATGTATCTGAAAATGAAGAGAGGAATCTCTTAAATCAAATGTCCTTCAGCTGAAGCTAATTTCAGTCAATAGGATTTTCAACTGTTTAAATCATATTTTAGCACTGGATTTATAGGAGGGCAGCAAAAAGAAGTCCCGCGTTTTATCACTTCTGTGGCTTCCAGGGCAAAATTTAGCCCCCCAGCAGCCGTGCATCTGCACACCCCAGCACGCCAACCGTGGTGGGACTGACACCACGTCTTCTCCTGGGTGTGCAACTGTGGGGCGTTCGCAACAAATGCCCTTGCTGAAGGGAGCAGCCAAAAACATTTTGCTGCTGGGAACCCACACCCCATGAAGGACAGAAATCGTGGATGGTGGCTGCGCACAGGGATGCTTCCAGCAGCTCAGATGGGCTGGATGAGGAGTGGGGACACGAACACCCGGTTTTCTCGCTTGCTCTCCAGACCGATATGGAAGATCAATTATACAACAATATATTCTCATCGCTGGCCCAGGAGGGTGGATATTTGCCCAGAGATGACCCATTCTCTTAATGTACCATATCATATCCACATTAGGTGACATTTGTAGCATACGTCGCTCTGTCTGCTCTCTGTTTAAACGCATTGGGGGTAAATATTAAATGTGATTTAGCACCATAACTCCCATTAGCTTTAATGGGAGTCCCATGGTTTCATCCTGTGTTTCTTGATGAATATTTACCTCATTGTTCATTTCGGCGCTCATTTTTATCTATTCCTACTGTGCCAACTCCTGCTTGAAGTTATAATGATATCATTTTTATTTTTGAGTGTGTGCACACATAGTTATTGGTAACGCTCATGAAAGGCTGGGACTAAGAGCATAGCTGGGCAAAAGGGATGGCTCTTCCTCAGCAAAGGGATGGCCAGCCCTGCTCTGTGATGCACCCCAGTGCTCCTGACAAACTGGGGATCTGTCCCCTAAAAACACTCACAATCCACCACAGTTCTCCAGTCGGTGTCATTTTACAAGCAATGGGAATAATTACCACTCTTCTTTTCCTATGAAAAATCCACTGGTTCTGCCAGGGACTAGCCAGACTCTCATAACCAGTGCGGATTTTGGTCAAGACCTTCAACTTTTTCCTGCAAAATGTGGAGAATCATATTGCACTCACTACCTACAAGCCATTGTCAGGTGTAACGATGTTTGTAAAGCTACTGGAAGTCTTAGAAAGAAAAAGCCCGATGCATGAACCAGCCCCACAGCCCAGAGCTGCCCTTTGCACGGAGCTTGCATGGCTCTTGAAAAATACCACGTATAGAAATGGGACAACGGGGAACAGGATGGGAAACACGATGTCTCCTTGCAGGGTCATCTCCATCATACTTACTTAGCAAAATAATGATGCAGATCAGGATGGCGATGATGGCGCCGGTGCCCAGCCCCGCGGCGGCCACCGCCCCGATGGTGGTGCAGTCCCCGTTCTCGTCACATGGACACACCTTCACCTTGATGACGGATGTGTTGTACAAGGGGGGGTTTCCTGAGTCCGTCACGATGATGGGCACGTCGTACACACCGGCTTCCAGGTACATGATTCGTAAACTGAGCTGGGCATAATCGCCTAGAGAGACCAAGACAGAGAGGTGATGGACAGCCTGGTAGAGCCTTGCAGCCCCACTTGTCTGGGCCAGGCTCCTCTGGCAGAGCTGTCTTCCGAGTCCTGAAGAAGAGGCTGTCAACAACACACCTGGGCAGGACAGCTTCAGACTTCTGCTCTAACAATTGGGTCAACAACCAGCCTGTGTTTTGCAAATTACTCTGTGTTTTCACTGCTGCACTAACCTACCCTGATGCCGTTTGCAAATCCAGTTGCGTGTGTTTAAAAAACGGCACAAAATGCAAATATTAAAGTATGGACGATGCTCCCTGGGTCTGGGCTGCCCCTGGGCACTGTGCAGGCTCCCTGCTTGCCCTCCCAAACCTGCTTTTCTGGGAAACCCATCACCCATCGGTGACATGCTCAGCCAGGTAATCCTTCTTGTGTTCCCTCCCATTGCGGTACAGGAGCCCCGAGGCAGAAGACGTTGCCCCTGACCTGGCCGAGGGTACCAGACCTCAGCGAGAGGGACCGGCTTTGAAGCCAAAACCAGCCCTCAGGCCCCATGGTATTTTCCAGCCTCTGCTGAAACTACCAGTAAGAGGAGCAATTAGGGCCATTTGTGGCTGCATGCTGCAATAAAAAAAATCCTTCATATACTGGTAATCTTCACACTTACCTAGCCCTCCTGGTTCCATGGTAAATTAAAAGGCCGCCTTTATGCAATTATGGTCAGAGAAATGAACATTGATCCTGATTGTGGCTTATGACAATTACACTGGAACATAAGGAAGACTGATAATAGCTTTTTTCCCCTTGGCCATTATGGATGATTTATACTTTGTTCACTACTGATAACTGTTCATAATTATGAACTGCATTAAAAAAAGCCAAGTGCCAAGGCTCTTAGAGTTATGCTGCAGGTCTGATACAAATCATTTCTGATTAACTATCTTGCCTATAATGTCAGCCATAATGTGCTTTAAAAAATAAAAATCAGATAAAAAAGTGGGAAAGTTTGGAAGTTTGAAACCGCACGTGGCCTCATTAGCGAATCGAGAGTCCAAATGTCCTCAGGATTGCCTGCCCCATTTACCATTCAGCCGCGTTATGGTCCAGTTCTTCCTCACCGCAGATGGCACACTTGGCAGCTCGAAGACAAAGGGCCCAACGTTTGGATCGATGTCAGCATCCGCGGCTGTTATGTTGATGACATTCAGGTTGGGCCTTTCACAGATCTGTGCCTCCTTTGGCAGGAGCTCAGGAGCGTTATCGTTGATGTCGATTAGGTAGATCTGCAGAGTGCCAGTGCCGCTGGCGGGGGGGATACCTGAACGGGAGAGGCAGAGCCAAACACGGACCCATGACCATCACTCCAGAAGCAGAGGGAACAACAACACTGTGGACCAGCCCCTTCTCTGCCTTCTCATTTCAATAAACCAGGATTTTCACCCTCCCTCCTTGGACCTTATTAGGGACACACTGCACTTTCATGGTCCCTGGCTTTAAGAGGGATTATTAAAACCTCCCCAAGCCTCCTGATGTTGCTGTTTTTCGCTCCTGCAGGACACGGAGGTTGAGTTCTGCAGATTTGTAGCCTACAGCAATGCCCTTCGTCAAACTCTAAAAATACAATGAGGTGATGCCAAGCTGCTGGTGCAAATTTTGGTAATGGCTGTTTCGAAGAGGAAAAACCATTAGAAAGATAGCTGACAAGAGGAAAAAGAGGGCTTGGAGGGGGAGAAAAAAGTAAGTAATCTGTTGGTCAGCATTTACAGTAGCACTTGCTAGCCAATTTTTAGATTTGCAGAGTATTAAACTGCTTCAAAGCAAGCCCAACTCTCCAGCACATCCCAGAGTCACCCCAGCTTTAGTGGTGAAAGGTCCTTGCTCAAAGCCTACGGTATGAGCCAATCATCACCAAACAGGGAGGGTGATGCTACTCGCCCATGGCAGCAGCAATATGTCCCAATATACTGTTCTTGATCCTCTTTACATTTGTCCCAACCGGCAGGGATGCTGCAGCACAGTAGTTGTGTTCCTCCAGCCCTTTATTGATGAAGAGCCACATTTATGTGACTAATGACCACTTACACAAAGTAATACCTGCCCTGGCAAGAAAGAACAGCCTTCCTAGAAATGGTGCAGTATTTTTAATTTCTCTCCCCACATATACATCTGGCAGCCCCGTGCCGGCCTGCCGCTGCCTCCCTTCTCAGGCAGCCTTGCTTCAGCAATTCTTTTTTAAGTTTGTATTTTCTGTCCTCCCAGTGCTGGATATAAAGCTACAACAAACCACTTCCCCACTAGGCTCTCAAACATTTATTCTGCTTCCACAGGCTTTCCTTCCTACATTCCGTTCTCATTTCTACTCCATTTTTCAAGGGAGGCTTGAAAATTCTGAAGGAGCCATGAAAATCCTTCTTTCATGGTTCCTACATGAGCTCTTCAATCACTGATCTGATCCTTTCATCTAGTAAGCAGGGGGCAGGTCTCCCTCTAAAACAATGTCTTTGATCAGCCTTGAAAGATTCTGGAGAGACTGAGAGCCCATCAGAAGACACTGAGGCTGAACATGAGAACTGACTTTCAGGACCCAAGCAAAGTGATTTCACTGTTTCCACGTTACCCAGAATATCTTCTGGGATGAACACAAGGCCCACAGTCTAACCTCTGAGATGGAGTGAATGCGAACCACCAGTCCTGAGAGGCACTACCAGGCTAAAAATATGCTGTTGTTTAGGATTCCCTCTTTTTCCCCCTTACGTTGCAGCCAAAACTCTTCTTACAGTGAATATCTCTGCACTGTAGCCCAAAGACAGAAAGAGAGCATGTCCAAAGAGTATTTGGCTAAACTGCTTCTTTATAATATACTGAAAACAGCTGAAAGAACTTCAAGGAAACAAGATGCTGCTGCTTCTTCAAGAAAGAAAAATTCCCACCAAAGCTGCTGACCCAAAGCCTTTCTTTGATGAATATGTAACACCGGAGAACCTGGAACTTGGGAGAAATGTGAAAAGTCTGTTGGCCTAGATGAAACTTTAGCTGTTATCCTAAGCACTCTAGACAGAATTTTAAATAAGATGTTGCTTTATGTGCATTTTAATGGCTGCAACATACCAGTGATAGATTAATTTTTCAGAATAAAGAGATTTATCTAAGTCCTCACTTTGTGAGCTGCTGAATGATGGATGTGGAGATGCTGATGTACTGCAGTATCAGCACCGAAGTCAAGGAAAGGGGTTAACTCCAAATCACATTCTACAAAGTGCCCGGGATTTGCAAGGTCAGATGGTGAGGATTAGTTTGATGGGTTCGAGCTCTACCACTACTTTTATGAATAGCCTTGGCCAACTCATTTGACCTGTTTTGCCCTGTGGCTCTTGCAGATGAACGCTGCTAGACCCCTTTAAGACTATTTTGGATTTCACTGCCCTGGATGCCTCCACAGAAGGGAAGCTTAGGATGGGTCTGTGGGATCACAAGAGTCCTACTGGGACAAAACTTGCTTCTTGGCCCTGTTACTCAGCATTGAAACTTTTCCAGGAGTTTGCCTCGCCCTTGTGACACGGGGTGCAATGACTCAAGTGAAGCCTGAAACCCCAAAGGAAACAAGTTTTCATCAGCCCTGTAAGCACCATCGTGTCTGCTCATAATGGGCATGGTACCCTTCAGCCCAAGGGATGACAAGAGCCAACGTGAAACTGTCCTGAAAGCACCTACAGAGTATGAGCAACATACCTGGGTGGTCACAGCCAAGCCTAGACTGAATTGTGTTGCTGAAGCATGGCTCTGGTTTGATGTGAGCACCCTGCAGGGTGGCAGAGGGGGAGGAAGGTCCTCTCCTTGCCCAGGGAAGCTACTGAGACCTCCACAGAGCCTCTTCCAACTGGAGGAACTGATGAATGAAATAACAGCACAGCCACATTTAGGTATGGTTAGCAAAAAAGTCATCAACTCCTCCTAATTAGAACTAGGAAGATAAATCCAGGGCAGCAGCGATGGACTGACTGGCTTTGAGTAACGCCAGTATGGAGGTTCACAGAGCGATTTTGACCAAAAGTGCTGTGCGATCTTTAACAAGGAGAGAAGAGGCAGTCTGAACAGGACTCCTCTGTGAGAAGGTCCGTACTGGCCTCAGCGACTCTGATAATCCAGATGCTGTGATGATGGCTGGACATTTCAGAAACGGTAGCGGACAGAGAGAGACTCGCTCCGATGACAGACAGGCACCTCTCACGAAAGCCACAGCAGTTCAATGGATTGGCTTATTTTTAACACCCTCCTGCCATCCCCTACAATTATTTCTGGTGTCCTGACGGAAGGATTCCTGCACGCTCCGATCGGTGCCTTTGGGACGATTACCAGGACCGGTGTGTTCAGCAGCCCCTGGAGAGCACATCCCTTTTATATTTTTTGAAGTTTAGGCTACACCGCTACACTGAACTCCCCAAATCGATTTTCCATTTGCCCTCCCTTTCCCTTAATAACACTCTCCGTACACTGTGCACATTTAATTTACTCCAGCAATTTCCCGTCCCACTTTCACATTTTTGACCATAAAAACCTGGGAAAAAGATAACTTATACTGACAACTCTGTCAGGGCATCATTTCTCTTAATGCATCACATTAGAGCCTTATTGAAGCATGAACAATGTGAAGCCTGGGCTCACCGTTGTCAGCCGCCAAGAATGTGGCCTCGTAGACATTATTCTTAATGTAGTCTGACTCTCGATCAAGGACAGCAGCAGTAGTGATCTGACCATTTGTGGCATTAATGTTCAGCCAGTTTGCAGGATCTGACAGCTTAGAGTATCTACAGAGAAAGGAAATAAATACATGGCAGTCTTTTCACTGACATATCCTTAATTTCGCTTGAAATAAGGTTTTTCTGGACTCCTGACCCATGATTTAAAGGACCTTTGGATAACTGGTTTTGTTGACAAACAAATCGCTAATTGAGTATCGGGTTTCTGACCTCCACAATTACTCAATTTTTCTATTGCTTTCTTTTTAAAGGTTTTTCTTTCCAGTAAGTGCCACTTACGCGCCAGCTTCCTGCTGCTGGGAGTGGACACAGCCCGAGGTCTCTGCAGCCCAGGAGAAATGGGGTCTGTGATGACCACTGCATTCCTGAGCCTGAATTAGAGGGCGGATTCCTGCTCTCTACTTCTCTTAATGTTGCCCTTCCTAAAATAGCTCTTCCCTTAAAGCCATGGATATTCCTGTTTTCACTAATAAACAACGCTTTGGGAAATACCACACTGGAAGAATGGCAGTTCTCAGGCCACTCTTTTGTATTAGAATTGTATCTTCAGCAGCAGTTGCCCTGGGGATAGGACATTGGGTCCAGCCCTGGACAGACCCAACGGCAGACTTGCCTCCCAACCACTCAGTCGAATTCATGTTCAAGTCTGTTCATGCCCTACCCAGTCAGCTATCAACTTCGTTTTTTTGGGCAAACTTTTTCCGTGTTCTCCAGATCAACATGTTCTCTTTACCTTTCTCACTCATTTTCTTGATTTTAAGTTATTTGTTGCTTTTGATTTCTACTTCTCAGTTTTGTACCCTTTGAGTTGAGATGGATCATTATTACCTAAAATGGAAGCTAATAAATGGCCAAACAATAAAATACTGAAATAAGCAAACAAAAGCTGAGCTTATTTAATGAGTGGCTCAGACCCGCAGATAGTTTTATATAATTTTTTTTGCAGCTAGATAGGCAGGCAGGAGAACTTCTGGCTTCTGGTGTATATCCCTTTGCAGAAATGGCCTGTTTGAAGCTGAAACTCAAGTGAAAGTTGAGCTGTGTCAATCCACGTGAGTGGGAAAGCAACACACAGCTGCACAAGCCCCTGCCAAAGGAAAGAATTATATTTCATGGAGCTAGACTCTTTGGGATGTTTTCATTTCTTTTTAATATCACTGCTGAGAGCCTCCTGCCCTTTCTCTGCTAAACGGCCAGGGATCCAGTTTCAAAGCTGGCTTTGTGAATGTGTCTGTGGCTAATGAGGATAACCTGAGGTGTGACATTGGCCATGCCAAGCTGTACTTTACTGGAGATGCTCCTGCTCCCTTATCTTCTATTTGTAAAAACTCTATTTCATCCAAGTCTATTTAGAGAGAGACTGAGAACTGTATGCAAGGCTCTAGCTGCTGGATCAGCTCTCTGCAAAGTGCTTACCATGGATCTGTAGGCTTAGCTTTTTGGATATCTTTTTTCCTAACTCATCAATGCCAACTGTGAAGGAAAAAACAAAATATCCTTTGCACAGCTCACAAAGACAGGTCCCCAACAACGTCCCAGTGCTTCTTGCAAAGCCTTGGCCTGGGGCTGTCCTGATTAAAAGGGAGTAAGAGAGATTGTAATTGGGTTTGGAAACAAAGTGCTGGTGGATAAACAAAATGTGTGTCCTGGGAGCCCTAAGAAAAAACAACTCAAGTAACTGGCTGTTCATATCCACAGAAAGCCTTACAAGACCCTGTCCGTGCACAGGAACGGCTCAGCAGAGACAGTTCTTCACCTAGAAATGGCAGACGCTCGTTTGGATTACAGATCATCCACCTCCGGGTTAGACGGAGTATTCAATCAGAAATGAGCTGTGCTCTCCTGTGAAAACCAGCCTTGGTACAGACGTCAGGGAAATAAAGACCCTTCAAAGGCCAATATTTCAAAAAGAATATAAGAAAAACTGGCTTGTTAGTTAGGACGGTCTCTCTCCTCCAAAGTCACAATACCTGTCTAAAGACAACAAGATGAGGCAGTGAATAAACTATCATTTTCTAGACCAGACAGCTCTGTGCCAGGTGAAATATTTCCAACTCCTCCTGACATGAAATGTCACAACTGATGTAAATTTAAGTGGCCTTGGCTGCGGTCACATAGTATACTCAGGTTTTGCAAAAAACACTGTGGTTCTTACAAACTGGGAGTAAAAAAGAAACAAACTTCACTGGGTTTAGAAGTACCCAAGAGCAGGATACGCATTTCCAGCTGCATAGATGGACGCTGAAACACTTGTGAAACGTGTCACAAGGACTCTCATTTTCACACACAATTTTCTGCCCATGTATTTCCTGGAGGGAAGGTGTGCGAGTCAGGGTCCTGGACCGTGGATTCGGTCCCCAGTCTGCCCAGGGGGGACAGAACACAGTGAGGAACACCCTCCCGGTCACAGCTTGGACTAAATTTGATCTTGAACTGTTTAGATCAAACACCTGACTTATAGAAGGGTAAAATTTTGCCAGCTGAATCGCATTCACAGGGAAAGCAGCTAACGAGGAGGTTACCTTTGGCAGTTGGTCTGAAGGGAAAGGGAAGGTCAGAACAAATCTCACTGCAGAGCAGGGAAGGGCTGCTGGGTGCTTTATACAGACCAGCATGAGTCAGATAAAGACCAAGTGTCAATGGCATAGGAATGGCTGTTTGACTGCCCCGGCAATATTTAATTATATGTCATCTCAAAAGCCCATCCAGCAGCTGTTTGTTACAAGTGAGCTTTGCTCGGAACAGGCTGACAGCTCCTATCGCCAGGTTGAACCTGAATCCTCCGGAAGCAATACAGGCCATGATTAGAATCCCAGTAATTGCCTTTGGAAATCTAGCCCTTTCTGTGCCTCGGTTTCTCCGGTAAAACAGAAATAACAAAGCTGCCTTTGCTAAACCACTGTGTTTATAAAGTGCATGAACAACACAGGTAAAAGCATCTCTTGACAAGGCAGAGACAAAACACCGAGTACAATGCAGCCCTGACCTCTCTTTTGTAATGACACGGGGACCCCTTGCTATCGACTGCTGGCACCTGCAGCTGCGAACTGTCCCTCTGCAAGCCTGGAACGCCGGAGCCAAGTCTGTCGGTCCCCCCAGAGCGGCCGCTCAGAGTCCGGCTTACCTGGAGCGGGGAGGATTGCGAGTTTGCGAGCCTGCAGAATAATCTGCAAACCCTCAACTGAAGGTGCCAGTCCCTGCCAAGCATTTTACTCGTATCACATCGGCTGGTTTATGAACTAGCTTTCAGCTGCTTTGCTCCCCCAATTTCTGCAGCTGGAATCCCCTGCCCGTACCCGAGCCCGCTCGGCTGCCTGGTCTCCCACCTTACTGCCTGCTGCATGAAGCGATCGGGATCCACCGCTGAAAACGTCGTCAGGACTGTCCCCGTCGGCACCCCTTCCTCCAGCCTGATTAACTTGTGGTTCGTTGGGAAATACGGTGCTTCGTTGACATCTGTGACTGAAATGGTGACTCCTGCTGTCGACTGGAAGGACATTTGGATGCCACTGGCCAGGGGAGCTTGGTTTGATACCATCACTGTCAGCATGAAAGCTCTGTTCATCTCGTAATCGACTGCCTAAAACGAACAAACAAGCAAGTATAGAGCCAAGCAGAGAATAAATTTTACCTTCTGGCTGAAAGCTGCGAGATTCAGGAGGCAGATGATATCAAAGTCATTGCCCCATCCCGCTTCCCCCTGAGCTCAGTTCTTTTGAAGGTGTACATCCAGACCAGCTTCAATCCAGTGCAGGATTTGGCCTCCCAGTATCTGGAGGGTCAAATAGTTTAAAAAGCCCCACAAAGTAAAAATTGCAAACGGCAGAGTGGACTTGCCCTATGTTTTGTTCCAGTGCTAAGTGGTTTACAAAAAAAGAAGCTGCCTGTGTTAGCTGAGCACTGAATGAACAAATCCACCAAGGGCTGCTCTAAATGCAACAGGCAGAGCCTGTTAGGAAGGACCGGACAGGTACTTAACAGCGTTAATAGCATTTAAAGCTGCTGACTAAGTAGCTAGGACAGTCTATGTGGACTCATCAGCCTGAAGTGCTCTTCATTTTTCCTCTTAAGTGAATTTATAAGCAAAGGCGAAGCTGCAAGGAACAACGCCTGGTCCTGCTCGTCAGGAGGTTGTTCCAGTGGGACATCTCGTCCTCTCCAAGATGCCCCAAGATCTCCTGAGGTTGCCCACACGCTCCCACGGATGCATTACACTGTTGGGGGGCCACAGATCTCTCTTCAACAGACACAAAAAGACGACGTGTCTTAGGAGCCAGAAGGAGTGAAAAGCCTTTGCTGGCACAACTGACTGAACCGCAGTATAATAATAATTTCTAAACCATCCCACTAATTATTATGAGGGAAGTGGCTAATCATCTGCCAGAGAGGCTTGAGTTATGCAGGATCACCCCTCTGCCTGTTAAAAAACACTTTGCCATAATTTATAAATTTAGAAGCGTAACCATTCTGCCTAATACCTTCTCAGCACTGACTCTGCAAAGCGTTCGCTCACGGTGTAAAATGCCACAGTTACATTGACTTCGATAGAGCTGCGCTGATTTACATCGGCAAGATCTGGCTTCCATGTTCTGCTTAAAACCCAGTATTGTCAGGAGAGAAATCAAATCATAGGAGGCTACATGAGAGAAACAAATTTCAGGGGCAAAAGGTAAAACGGTGGAATCTCTGTTCGATTGAAGTGCAAATGTTCTTATTGCTAAACCGTTTCCTGACAGGCAGGGCTAACATTTAATAAATAGAAGGAAGCATAAAGATTCCCAGTACACCCATCAGCACTGACTCACGGACTTGTACCGCATTCAGAAAAGACGCCTGGTAAAAGTTCCCATTTAAACACTATTCAAGGCCTTGAAACAATTTGACTAATGCATTTCCTCAATTTCTTTTCACACCCCTCTAATTTATATTCCTCCGGTCTTTTTATTTTCTTTTTTTGTGCTGACCTGTTTGCTAGCCTTGCCCACGGCCAGTCCGCACCTCCCTCCCCGCGGGGGCTCGGATGGAGCTGGGGGGCGCTGATTTGGGCAGCTCCAGGGGGAGTGATGCGGGAAACCACCGGGCTCCCTGCCCCATGATGCGCAGGACACACTGACCACACACATATCTGCTGGGATGTGGCCTGATGCAAGGGAGGGGTTTTTTCCCTCCCAAAAAAAACCCCATAGAGCTGTTCACTCAGCTTCTTTCCCTCCCTTCTGGAAGTGACAAAACCAGGGCTGCGGGGAGCGGGGCTGGACTGGGATCACCCAGTAACACCCACAGCACAGACTGTCCCGGAGGCATCGGTGCCACGTGCTGGCACGTGGTGACACGGCGGCCACTGTGCTTCAGTCTGTATGAGAGAGCCGATCTGCTTCCCGCCCTCTGTGCTCATCTGAGTTCCATTTCACATGTTTTTTTGAAAAAAAATCAAGAGCCTGTTTCTTAACGGCAGTGTTTGTGCTGTTGTCCCCGGTGGGACATGGAGCCCCTTGCAGCCAGACACGTTCCAGCCCTCAGCAGAACTTCTTTCACATTGTAATAAGCAGTTTCTTCCAGGACAGTTCATACATCTGCTCCCTAAAACTGTCTCCCTCTGAGTATAACGGTGCACAGAGCACACCGTGTTCTTCACCCTGCACTAACCCCTTCCATCTCCACGCATCTCACCGAAAATGCTGCATGTTGATCAGGCCAACAGCAGGAGCAAAAGCACATTCGGGACAAGAAGGTGCTGGACTGTCACCTACTTTTTAATTTAATGTCCAAGAACCACATGATATGAAATTAAAAAGTAGCACCTTTGCAGAGACACCTTGTTGGATGTTCAGTGTCTGATCTGGCACAAATGGCTCTGCTGCGTGCCATCCTTTTCTCGAAGTACTTCTAACTGAAGTGAACAAATTCATCATATGTTATTATTGAGGCAAATAATAACTGAAGCTTCGGAAGCATCTCCATTATAAATTCACAGCTCTGATCCATGCAGAGTTTATAATAACATTTTTCTTAGCTGGCTGCCACAGGGCAGCCACTGCTGCTCTTGGAGATTGTCTCCAGACTCCGTGGTGTCTCATCTGAGTGGGAAGTTTCTCTCTCCCCTTGATCAAGGATTTCTTTGAAGATTAGGGTCTTGCACAGTTATGGAAATAGTTTGGAAAGGCATGAACAGAAAAAGGAAATGTTACATTTTTGGCGATTACACTGGAACCGCAGATGGGGTTTTGCTGAGAGCGGCTGCAAAATAGCTCCCACGAGCATCATCTGAACTCCAAAGGGCTTCTTGATTTGGAAGCATTTCTGGCCCCCAAACTGCTGGTGAAGGGATGGGATTCTTCACAGAATGTCCTTCCCTGCACTGTTTCTGTGACTGATGTAGCCCAGACACAAACTCCTTTGCTTGCAGCACTGGGAAGTTATATATAAGCGGCTTCAAAGAGCCACATGAAAATCCAGCCATGTAGGATCTGTAAATAAAAGGTTCATTACTTGGCTTAATTTTTTACCTGTGTTTTCAATCTACAGCAAGGATCAAACCAGCAAGAGACTGCTCCAACAAGATCTGATCGGCCACCCAGTTTGACGTGCAGACATTCCCCCAACCTTTAAGCATATTCACTTATTAACAGAGAACAAAATATTTCAAAGAAGGTGGTGAAATCCTAAGAGTCTTCCCTTCTTCACCATGAAAATTTAATCACAAGCAATTTCACTCATTCTCCTTGCTGAAAATACACCAAAAAAGCCTCCCGGCTTGATAAGGGTAAGAAACTCTGGGTGCCCAGGAGGATCAAGTGAGGTTATATAGTGAAGATATTCAGTGCAATTTCAAGCTTTGAGCTCAGCTTGACAAGACAGGATTTTCACGTGGGTCTTTGCATTGTGATCACTGTGGGTTACACAGCAGTGGAAAGTCAACACCAGCATCAACGGCGTCTTGACAAATCTTCCCTGCTTTTTGCCTGCAAGTTCTGAATCAGGGACGGTTCATTATGCTGAAGTCCTGCTGTAGCAGTGATGATCATGTAAATCCCCTGGTGTTAACTTTGATGTGCCTTTAAACTACAGGTGTGACACTTTATTAGATTAAAAATAAGGGGTCCTCCCCTGCTCTCAGTGAAAACGTTGGTATTTTGATTTCAGACTGGTTGCTGATGCCAATGGAAGTTAAATTGATGCATTTTACTGTGTTGAATGTTTTCTGTTAAAGCAGGAAATATATACATACGGATACTTACTTACATATATGCATCCACATACACACGTCTAGAACTACCGCTAAGCTTTAAGAGGTTTTGTAATGTTGCACCCGATAAGGTTGTCAACTGTCATTACAGAGCAATAAATAAAAGGACTCTATTGAAATACCATCTAGCAGGTAAGATGATGTCTCTCTTGGAGTTTCAGCAGAGTGGCATCTGCAGACACAGACGCACAGCCCAAGGGTCAGAGAACAGGACAAGCTCACAGGCTCACACGTTCCTACCAGCGTAACCTCTCTGGCATTTCACTGATGTCATTTCTGCTCATACCCAAACCGCACGTATTAAGAACGACTGCAGTGATTAGCTACGAGGGAGCAGAGCTCTTTTTTTCAACACAGAGCTACTCTTAAATCACGCTGCTCTTTAAACATTAGTGTTTCATCCTAAGTTGTCGATTAAAACTTTCTGTTAGAGATGGCCAGACTTATCAAAAGACGCAGGCTTTGTCCATCACAGTGTTTCATGGCGCGTGTCGTGCCATCTCCTACAGATCACAGCAGCCTGTTTGTGATGCCTTCGCTTTTTTGGCAGTCAGAGGGAGCATCCACAGGCACCTTATCTGGGAAGGGATTCAGTGAACGCTGAACAGATCTGGTTATGTCCTGACCGTGTGCCATGACTGCAGAAGCATTCGCTGCCCAGGCTGCTGGCCTCAGGAACTGAATGGGAAGCGAATGCTCAAACAAAAATAAAGTCATGTTCTTCAAAGGCAAGGAGGGAAACAGAATTTGACACTTGCTGCAGATACCTTGAGTGTTATAGCTCTCCCAACACTGAAGGCAATGCATGGAGAAAAAAAGAGACAGTGGATATTTACAGTCTTATTTCTCAGAGTTTTTGGACAAGATCCTCCGCTGATCTAACCTGGGGAGTGGCTCTCACTGGCGTGGAGCTGTTCTGAGCTGAGGATCTGGCCCATTCTGTGTGTTTATCGCTTGATACTAGGAAAAGGAAAATTTCTCCAACTTTCTTCTGCCAAGCAACTCAATCAGAGGAAAATCTCTCCTTTCCTTCTGTTACCAGGAAATTCAGTTCTCCTGAAATCTCTCCTGCACTCCCTGCTTTCACAGAGGATCATTCCACCGATCCCCTGCCGTGCGACGCTAACCCTGATTCGCAGCTATCAGGGTGTTTCCTGGCTCAAAAAGGAGAAGGTGCAGCCTCTGCCCCAAACCAGCCCGGCTCAGCCCAGGCACCGTTCCCTCTTACAGCGCTCAAAAAGCTCAGGAGGAGCAGGACACAGAGGTCGGGTTTAGATGCTGGGAGGTGCCTTCAGCATCTGAGAGTTTTGTCGGAGCTCACGGTGGGCTGGGCTGAGCTAGGAAACCCAGAACCAGTGGCATAAGCTTGAAGTAAAAGTATTGAGGACATCCGCACAGAGGTGGGAAACAAGAGATTCAAGCACTCGTATTCCCAGGTGGAGAAGGCAAGAAACAACCGCGGACATCTGTCTGCTGGCAATCCCTCGGCTAGCTGAAAGGGTGACAAGTACGGATTTGCTTTGGCTCTCCCCTCACCTTCACGACGGTCACCATGCCCTCGTTGGTGACGGGGTCTGTCCGGATGGTGAAATGGCCGGAGGGGTCCCCGCTGATGATGCGGTAGACGGCATTCCAGTTGGGGGAGTGAGGCTGGTCCCGGTCCATCACCGTCAGGTTGGCCACCACAACCTCCACTCTGTTCTCAGGTACTTCTCCTGAATACTGCAAATAAAAGACAGGAGCAGTCATAGAATCACTTTGGTTGGAAGAGATGCTTAAGATCATCGAGTTCAACTCATGGTGGGAGATTTCTGCTGTTCCTCACAGCTGCCTTCCCTCCCCCAGTACACCGACCAGGAAAGCAGTCCCATGGAGAGGACCATGCGGTTGTATCTTTTGAGTGACACATCTCGCTTCTGGTTTTCCTATTTTTTCTCTGAGTATTTTTCCACACCTTTCAAAGCTGAGTCTCACCTCTCAGCCCAAAGGAGAACAAACCTGCCACCACCCAGCCACTGCCCAAGTTTCAGAAATGCTCAAAGTAAATGAACAAAAAACGTTCCTGACACCCTTGCTCCGTTACAGCAATCAGAGAGTTAATTGACAACAGCAGGTAAAAATGGCAGAGTAAAATGTGCATTTTTTAGGATGACTGTGTCCTTTTAACCTTAGGTATTTTGCCTCACTCAGATTTCAATGATGGCATTTTATTGCTTCTTCAGTGATTTTACTTCATTTTTCTTTCTTTCTTGCCCTTGATTTGATTTTGTCTCATTATTTAAAGTGTTTCTTGTGATTTTGCCACAGCCTCTCCTGGTGCCTAATTCTCTCATTTAGCACTGATTTTCATGGAGCGTGTCCAGTTCAGGCATGTCCTGATGTATTAGCCGCATTCTTTTCTGCTTTCCAGTCCTTGATTTATCATATGGCTGATCAGGGATCCTGGCCTGTGAATATTTCCACTGTTTGGGGCTCATAAGCTGCCAGTAAGACATATTCCCAAATTTTCAACTGTCCTCATCTCCCAGCATCGCCTATTAGCAGCACTTGCAAATCAACACTCTGATTGACATATGGCAAATTGAGCACCGGGGAAACGACGGGAATGGCTGGCTCTGAGTCTGCAACCCAAATCCTGGCCCCAAACTGCACTTCTGAAAATCTGGCCTTTGGTGTGCACAAATGTCAGGTTATGTAAATGATAATAAATCAATCCTTTGTTAGCACAAGGGTCCTTTCCCACTCCTAACCCACACCCATCCATTGGAGCCTTTTGGTTACGTGTGCTTATATTTAGTATATATTATTCCATCACTGACAGCAAAAACATTCAATGTGCCTTATGCTAATGTAAATCTAAATTTGCCCTAAAGTGGTATCCTGAATGGCATTTTGTCCTCTTTTCTGTTACACACCTGTCCTAACCAAGTTTTCATTAGCGAATGCAGATGGCATCTCTTTCCAGCCATGCTGAGCAGTGAGGAAGAACAGTGGGAAGCTGCAGGATAATTCTAATTCCAGTATACACTACCGATCTTCTTTTCTCTTTATTTCCCATGATTTCACTTGTTCTTTACCCACTCTCTTGCCCAATTTGGAATCTCCGTGGCACACAGCTTAAGCAGGGGAGATATCACATGGAAATGTATCAAAAGCCTCTTGAAAAATCCATTAGATTATGTCATATGTACACTCCTATTACCAATCTTGTCTGAAAGCCGCTCCGAAGAACTGAAGGAGATTAGTTAAGCAGGATCGTCTCTTACTAAATCCACACTAGTTATTGCCCGTTACATTAACTTCATGTTGTATGGCGTGCCAGCAATGACGAGCTGATGAGCCCCCGGTCTCTTTTAGGAGGTGGCTGCACTGCTGACATCAAGGTGTCGTATTGTAATTTCAAAGGAGTTAAACACTTCTTGCAACCATCTCAAATCTTTGACCCAGGACTACAATTTTTTGTCCGTTACCGCTGGGTTTGTGCCTTGCAGAATCAAACAGAATTAACTCATCACGAGGAAGCCGCCAGCTGTATTTCAGACATTTAAGAGAGCCGGTCCTATAGGCTGCTGAGCACCTTTAGATCATCATAACCCAGGTGCTGCCAATGAGTTTGGGCTACATGGAAAAATCCCACACAATCGCCAACGGATTTTACAGCAGCTTCCGTAAAAGCCAGCACAACATCCATTTTCAGCCCATAGCGATAAAATTTACTGCAAGACATATTTTAAGAATAGGTATATTAAAAATTCTAAATACGCAAGCATATCTCAATATGGAGGAAGATCCCAATGGTCTATTAGGGTGAAAACCACAATGCTGGGCACATACTGAGCAATCCAGGAGTTCATCCAGTTGTTGTTGATACCTATTAGGTGTAGTTAGGGAATGATCCATCCTA
Organism: Caloenas nicobarica; assembly: GCF_036013445.1. NCBI lineage: Eukaryota > Metazoa > Chordata > Aves > Columbiformes > Columbidae > Caloenas > Caloenas nicobarica. Next base: position 11,712,925 of record NC_088259.1, read on the forward strand.
TGTAGCACTGAGGGTGGATATTGCCTGTTACCTGGGTTATTTTCTTTTCTGTTATGCATCTGTCCTAAAAATATTTGGCATTTTTTCTGACGAGAACAGAGCATCTTCACTGGAATGAAAGGAGCCATCCAAAGCTACTCAGGTTAAGAAGCAAATCTTGGAGAGATGCACCATGAAGAACAGAACAATTTTCATCTGCTACAGATCAGCAGCTACTGGGAATACAAACCGGAGCCTGTCTTTTCTTCTTCTAACACTCCTCCACTATCATTATTAGAAGTAAATGCTGTAATGTGTATTGTCCACAATTGTCTTTACCTTTAATAAAATTAAGTAATCACATTAAATTACATCTGCTAAAGGAAGGATGGCAGCTCAAAGCTACCCACACTTCTTTAATGTCATTCCCTCCCTACCCTGGAGTAATTTAAGATAATGAACAATACCATCTTTCACTAGGCTGCTTTGCAGCATTCCCTGTGCTCTAAGTTCTCTTTCATAAGATTACGACTGATTTTCAAATAAAGAGAAGCATATCTATTCAAACAAGTTAAAACAATGGGCAGCGGAGGAGCTACTGCAGTAAACATAAGAATGATAACGTAGTGCCTGACCTACACTTGTAGCATTTATTCATATTCCCCAGTATTTCATTTAGCTTCATTTTCGATTGTTACATTTGAAGTCCTTGATTTCAACGGTGCGTTTTTTAAAGACCATTCACAAGGATTTCTATGGTTGATTTTTACACACCTTGCTTCCCTTCTCAGATAAGGATTTGTTCTGAGTGCAGCATGTTCTTAAATCATAGAATCATAGAATGGTTTGGGTTGGAAAGGACCTTAAAGATCATCAAGTTCCAGCCCCCCTGCCCTGGGCAGGACACCTTCCACCAGACCAGTTGCTCAAAGCCCCGTCCAACCTGACCTTGAACTCTTTCAGGGATGGGGCATCCACAGCTTCTCTGGGCAGCCTGTGCCAGGGCACCCCCACCCTTACGGGGAAGAATTTCCTAAATTCTTAAATCCTTAAATTCTGTAGGGTCTTTTTTCTTCCCTTCCCATAAAAGCCTGTGCGGGCAAAAGTCGTTCTCTCATTCCTCCAGAGTTGGCCTGTCTGAAGTCATGTCTTGCTGAAAAGGTAATAATTCATTCTGATTTTCAGGTTGCATCAGATTATACTAAAATTGGTTAATCTCAGAGTTTGTCTTTCATCTCACTCAGTACCTGACAGCATATAAACGCCCAGATAAATATCACTCCAGAGGAGAAAGGGACTGATGTGGGGGGGACAAATGATGAATTCACACAATGACTTGACTTCGTGCAATAAATCTGGAGTCTGGGCAGTGAAGCCACACACAGCAGAGTAAAACCAATTAACTCACTGCAGCCACTCCTAGGGAGGTGTGGAATTGAGACGGATGAATACAAAGATAATTATTCAGGCCGCCTTCTAAAGGAAATTCCTTTTTCCCCCCAATGTTCTTACTTTTTTCTAGCTGTTTTTACTAAAAGCTGTGAAAGCAAGGACTTGCTCACACAAATGCCTGCAGGAAAGATTTTCATGTTGTCTCAAAGATCTGCTAATGATGACACAATGTTTATTACAGGCATAAGTAGTTTACGAAGGCTGAATTGCCTAGAGAAATAGCGGTTTATGACCTATAGCTATGGATTAATGCAGAAGAATAAGGTCATCTCAGTCCTCTTATTAGACTCTGAGCCCTTCCCCTGACAGCTATGGCTGCTGCAAAGTGCTGTGTCTTCTCTTTTGGTCCCCAGGGCTGAGAGAAACCAAAATGAGAATGTGTGAGCGCACGTGGCGGGGGGTGTCCCACCTCCCACCGCTTTCTGCTGCCAGGAACCTTGTTACACAGCGAGCTCTGGGTCTGAGGTGACCCAGCAAACATTGGGCTGCGTTTGCCCAGTGTGCGAGCAGGACCCAGCCTGGGCACCGACCCACGCTTCAGGGCATCCTCCCAGCCGAGCGCTGGCTCACAAACCAACTGTTTACTTTTTCCGCACGATATTTAACAAAGATGCTTGAATAGCAGGCAGATTAATACACAACTGCGGCCTGGTTGCAGAAATCTGTGTAAAATGGGAAAAAAACCCCCCATGAAAATCTCCTAATAAATCATTAATTGTGATGTGCCTGCCCAGCTGCGGCATGGAAACAAGCAAATGCCATCCTAATTGATTGCTTCTTATTCCATGTTTATAGGCCTGCATTTTTTATTGTGAGGGTTGAGTAAGCCCAGAGGTGTAAAAAACATCTAGATTGTGCTCTGTGTATCTGCCAACTTGATATTTAGATCGATAATTTTCTTTTTTTCCACCCCTTACTTCTACTACCAGTAATTTAGCTTTTCTTCCTCGCAGCCTAATTGCTGTTTTCTTAAGTCTTACTATCAATTCTCTGACCTTTAATTTCCAATATCGCTTGCTATATGGATGACTGTACCGGGTCTGCAAGTTAACCCACCGTACGGGTCAGACTTGGCTCTCGGCTGCTGTGACAGCCAAGCAGTGACCTCCAGGTTCTCGCTCCACCGTGGTCGTTGTGCAGCAGAGACCACTTGAACCCCCACAAAGCCTCCCCGCACTCAACGATATTTTATGTGCCAATCAGATTTTGAGATGGTCATTTCTTAATCATGTTTTGTTAAAGAACTACTCGCTTTGGTCCGGTCTTGAATGACGATCACCCTCTAAATAGAATCGCAGAATGTCCTCAGTTGGAAGGGACATTCTCACTTATTTCAGAGGCAGCCCAGGGCACCCCTGCTCTGCACTGAACCCACCACAAACCCTGACATAACCTTCTTTGCATCAGAGTCTCAGGCTCATGCCCACAACATCCCCTGCACTGCAGCATCCCTGCTTCAACTTCACGTTCACCTGGATCTGCTCCACAGCCAACGCACGTATGCGTGTCGTACTTCAGACTAGTTATACGCCACGTGGCAAATGCTTCCCCAAACGTTATCTGTAAAGCTCAATGCACTTTTGCCAGCTCGCGGTTTTGCTCCGCTGGTACGAGGCCCAGCTGCCACCGTGCTCATTCAGAAAGGAATTGCTGGGGCTGCAGGACTCAGCCTTGCCCGGCCGAGCGGAGGGAAGTGCACGACAATTGTCTCACCAACTTTTAAAGGATGCTTTGGAAGCTCTGCCTTCATCGCCAGCGGTTTGTGCTATTAAAATGCCTCACCTGCCTGCAAAAGAGCTCTCACAGCTCTGTGTATGGTGGAGCCAGACCATCCACTTGATTATTGGGAGTTTCTACACAGAACGACGAGCAACATTCAGCGTGGTTCAACGTGACAGTTTCACTTCTACTGGATGGGTTTGAAAAACGATGGGTTTGAAAAACAAAAGCAAGCCCTAAATTTTACACTTCTGAAGCTGGTCTTATGATGGGGTGTAAACAACATCCATCGTGTTCCTGCAGCTGATGACAGCCGTTGGCTTTACGCTTTGTCTTTCCTGGTGTTATTTTTTTCAAAATCTCAAGTTATGACCAGTTTTGGATTAAATGACAAGTTTTACTCTTTAATATGAAGACAAAGCAGAACAGAGGAAAAGAAAGCAATATTCTTTCTTTCAAAAGCAGCAGAAGAAAACCTTCTCATTTCAGACTCCCTGTTGTGAGGAAGGAATGTGCAGGTTTCACTTGGGTTTAAAGACTCTAAGAGTACTTGCCAGGAGTTCAGAGACAAGAACACATAATAGTAAAAGGATATTAAAAAAAAAAAAAAAAAAAAGAAAAAAGAAGTTCGCATGTCTGACAATGAGCACTAATTTTTTTTTCATTATCAGATGTTACATTCTTGTGACAGTATGAAAAGATGTCACAGAAATGATGACACAAGACCCTATTCTGCTGCAAGATAACCATTTCCAGATAAATATATCTTATAAAACGAGGTCCAAACTTTGCATAGAAATTTAGATATTTTATAAAAATGCATTAGAACACAAAGGACCTTTTTACAACATTCATATGAAAGGTTTAAAAGGAGATTAAAATTATGTCCTTGGAAAAGCATATGGCCTTGTCAAGGAAAAAAAATTCTACATTAACCCCGTGTAGGATAGTTGTACTTTATCTGTATTTCAAAGGCTATAAAGAACCCCTGTAATCAACCTACTTGACTTTGGGGACTTGCACATCTCACTGAAACTCATGAAATCTGGCATAGTGCGGTTTCCAGAACACAAAAGCCTTTAATCTGTAACCCGGCACTCTTGTACATTCAAATCCTGATACTATCTCCTTGTTAGGAAGAAAAATTGTGAATTTATCCAAAATGGGATCTCATCTCATCTAAATGATGTAGCCTTTGCAACAGTGACCTTTAACAATGGTTATACTCAACAATAAAAGATTATATCTCGGGAGCGAGTGGAAACGGTATATGTTAAAATTCTGATCTGATAGCGTAGCCTTTTATTTTCCAATTTTAGACAAGAATCCTTTGAACATTTCATTTGTTCTCTTGTCTAACATACCTTTGTTTCTTGCCTACAGAACAAACAGCAGGAAAAGGTATCTGATACCCGTCTGCAGACTATTTGATTGTCAGGTGTAATTAGCAATGCTATCCTTTAAACAGAGGCATAGATTTAAAAACAGCTGCAACAGCCTACAATGCCTTATTCTTAAAAAAAAAAAACATTATATACATGCATTTATATAATAAAACATTATTGCACAGACAGGTCGCTGCTTTACAATGGCTGACAGCCCATCATCCCAAAGGCCAAGAGCAGCTTGGAGACGTTGACCTGGAATTGCCAACACAGCCCTAGTGTCCTGTGCATCACCAGCGTGGCAGGAGATGTTTCCCACTGCAGACCGTGTCCTTTGCCCTTACCCTCTAAAATAACCATTTTCCTTAAAAGAGGATGACGTTCATTCATCTGTTGGCATGTCAAGCCTCGTATTTCTTTCTCTGTCTTCAAACTGCAAAGCAGACTCATAGAATCATTCAGGTTGGAAGAGACCCTCAAGATCATCGAGTCCAACTACAATCTAACTCTGTTTTGAACAAAATTTTGAAAACACATTTTTCCTGATTTACATGTAAGCCAGACAGACAAAAACTGTGTGACAGAGTTCAGCTCCCAAGCAAGTAAAACATACTCCACAGGTCTGACCCTGTATTTCTTGGTGAAATGTGCAAGGAAGAGGATGTTTCAATTCAGGCACCTGTAATAAAGTTTCATAAAGAAGGGCCTTAAGCTGATAAGCCTGGTTTGGGATTTTCTTATTAACTGCCCACTCCTCATAATGATTTCTTAATTTTTTTTTTTTTCAGATTTTAAGGCATATAAAGGCTGCTCATGTGCCTTTGGGATCTGAAGACAGATTTTTGGGGAAGGGAAAACTTTAAGAGGACTGAAACTGAATTTTTAATGTACACTATAATCCTGGTATTGAGATTTTTTTCAAGTTTTCTGTGTAGCACAGCTCAGCCAGTCTGCACGCTGACTCCAGCTCAAACCTCTGCTGCCCTGCAATTGAAATCTCTGTTGTTTCCAGATTACAATCAGAATTAGCACACAGGGGGATATACATATATATATATTTTTTTTAATGACTGGATTTGAACACCACAATCAGGCACTGGAAAACCCACAAGGTCTGGTCGTAAACCGGGCTCCTGCCTGAACACAGCATCCTTGTAGGAGAAAGGCACCAAAGCGTGTGTTTTATTGTAAAGTGCTGCTACTGTGGTTTAAAGATGTGATTTCCTGAGCTAGTGCCACAGTGGCCAAGTTTTTATGTCCTTACTGCTGCATGAAACATCAGGACAACATCTGTTCATGGGGTGAGAGCTTGAACCCGCATGAGGGGGAAACCTGCCCGAGTTCACCTACTGATGGAGTCCCTAAAATCTGGTGTTACAGAAACACGCCTGCCCGCCTGCCTACAGTAACTCAGAGCAAAGAGTAAATCAAAGGCTGGCTAATTCATCTGGCTTGCCACGAGAAAGAAGCTTCTCACTGAAATTTCCTTTATAACAGGAAAGTCAAAGCACATGTGACAGAGAAGAGAAATGCAGTGAGAAATGGGAGGATATTTGGTCAAAGAGGGAATCACTATACTTGTAAACTTAGGAAGGAAAATGTTTGTATTTATTCTCTGTGACTTTCTGTCAATTAAATAATGTTATTGCACTAAGCTGCACAGTTTGAAAAACTCTACCATGTTCAAAAAACTATATGAAAACTTTTAGCCATCCTATCTGATTTCAACTCCAGCTGTTCTGTGTGTTCTGGCCCTTTTTTCTACAATTGTAAAGAGTGAAGACATCCCGGACAGTTAGAAATATTTGATAAGAGAAAACTCACAGCACTACAAAATTCTTTGCTAAATCTCTTACTCCCCCCCGCATGTCACTAAAGATTTCATAAGTGAAATGTGCTTAATGAAATTCCAGATATATATCCTCTTAAAATGACATCCCTTGGAAGCAACTGTTTTTAAGGCAAGAGAATATCGAAGAATTAAAAACCTGCCGACCGAAGGAAGTTAGACAACTTCAGAAGGGGATTTATTTCAGTGCCTTGCAATAATGGAAGTTACAAAATACATTTAAATTTCTCAGCCTCGCATCAGCACCCGAGATGCTGTGTATTTTTAAGATAATGAAATAATCCACTACAAATGGGTATTTGCCTGGGACATCTGGCAGATGAGAGGTACCTGCCAGGGCTGTGTGGACGTCCCACATAACCAGGGACCTCCTGGATGGTGCTGGGTGTCCACATTTGGGCAACCGAATTGCACCCTCCAAGGCCAGGTCTGAGCTCAAGAGGAGAATTAAGGATATTTAGTATGTATCCAAAACCAGAAAGAAGCAGATAATCTAGAAAAAAATCATTCAAATTTGAAAGAAACACTACAGATAGATAAATTTCAGAAATGCTGGTATGGGTAGATATGTGAGATATGAGAGCATTAATGAGGTTATGTTATGAGAGGAGGTTATGTTACTCTCGGTTTTACACCAAGCAGTAAGTACATGTGTCCAATTCGAGACAGACCAATAGAGCTTTTTTTTTTTTTTTTTTTGGTGTCAGAAAATTGAAATCTGTAATGGAACTATTGCTCCCATTTTTTTAAATCACTGGTCTTTGGCAATTTTAAACTTCGAGGTCTGAAAAATTCATTACTGCTAACTTCCATCAAGGGTGTTCCTGAAACCAAAATTACTTAATCAACTCAATTTAGCTTCTTGTGTAGACCTAATTCAGAAAAACTTTATCTTCTTGAATTGTTATTGCAATTAATTTCCCCCCCTTCTTTTTCTGCAGCAGACGACATTTCAGTAATTAGATATTTTATAAAAATGAGTTATTCATTCAGGGTAGCTTCACTTTTATATTTGATTAATCATATTACCACTGAGGTCTGGGTTTTGTCTCCAAGGAAAGTTTAATGACCTCATTTTAATCCTTCTTTTAACCACTAGGCAGGTATCAATGAAGACAAATAAAATTATCTTCTTTTTTCTTTTTCCCCTCTTTTTTTTTTTTTTTTTTTTTTTTTGCAATCTCAAGATTACATTTGATGTTTTTTCTGTGTGACTGACCCATTTACAAGGAAGAATCTAGCTGATTGCAATTAGATTCAGGACAGAATCAGGCTAAACACAGCCTTGAACTGCACCTTAATAACCAAGGCTCAGTGTAATGGAGAGGAACCAGAACTGCTTCACCAAATGGCACCTGGTTTAGAGCACTGTACATGATTAATTTGGTGATAATTTGAAAATGAATGTACTGAAAGGAAATAAGCAAAACAAAAGCCACTGTAAATTTACGTTTTGATTAATGCGGTCTATTAGTAAGAGACTTCTATCAAGGAAACCACATTTTTTTTTTTATATCGAGGTACATATACCCACAGGATATAATGGAATAATTCATATAAACCGCAATTTATTTGGAAGTAGAGACGTGGGTATTATTGATGACTGTCTGTGTTATATCAGTATCCACCTATGCTTTGAATCTAGCTGTATGCGTATCTATATTTGAACATATTTACATCTTTGTATCTAGCTATCCATCTTGTAGACCACACTAAGCAGTCTCAAAGGTATTTGATCCTTTCTGTCACATGCTTGTCTCAGCCTTGTCCTGAGCAAGGCTGAGGCAGGATGGGAAGAAAGAATATAGTTTCTGCTTCTTCCCTCGCTGTTTGTTACCGCTACCCCTTCACCTCACATCCTTAGTCTTAATTCATCGCTCATGACACAGATTTTCATCAGGACCTGCAACATAATGGGGGGCAGAAAGCCCATTTCAATTCTTATCTAGAAAAACTAAACTGATTTGTAGCTTTTAGACTTCACCAACTATATATATATAATTGAAACACACAGAGAATTAGGTAGATGCTCATGTACCCAAATGCTACCGGGAATATTCGATTCACTTGAATATAATAATTTATTTCAGTTAGACGATGACAGCTCTATAATAGCCCAAGCTTTACTGTGTGTTTCAGCTGAGCTTCATTTTGATTGGAAAATTGCAAGCAAACATAGTCACCTGGGATTTTCCATGAAAGCACAATTGATTTTTAACGATAAATCCTGTCTGCAGGACTGTACAGAACTCCTGGGTTTGTTTTCAGCTGTAAAACAACGCAGTTCTGTAAATTTTCTCGCCATGGTATTAGGTCTTTCCCCTTGCCAGCTCTGACCTGCGCTGTTCACCTTGATTTCTGCCTCTTGTGACAACTGCCTCTGAATTATGCCACGGGTGTAATGTTGATGATTTTATAATACTGTAGAATCCAGGCTAATCTATATTCAAATGTCACTGTAGATTTTCTGAACGGCACAGGCGTAAAGCTGGGGACTGTGAGATCTCAATGGGCAACTACATACACAGTTTTTATCTACGCGCTGGGAAATCAGGTACACGGCACTCAGGATTTAAGCCCTTGGTCTTTTCCAGATCTGGACACGTGCCCAGGTCCTGGGAGGTAGTTCACTACCCACTTCCACTGGTTTTCCCCAGATCAGCTGTGCTACGACCTCTTTTCAGGCCAGCCCTTGGTGGGCATCCTGGTCCCTTTTTCTGTCTGTGGGAAATCCCACTGAAATCTCATTCCTGTTGGGTTCTCCCTTCACAGCATAAGATTAATTTGTAAAACATGGGCATCTATGTAAAAGGGATTTCTCATAATGCTCAAATGTACTGAAAGCTTCCAGATACACCTGCTATAAATGTGCTTAGGAAACCCCAAACCGCTAGCAGGCTAACTTGGTTTCCAGTTTTGGTTTCCTACCACCATATGAGACCGTTTCTCCAAACTACACCTATTTACATCTTTGCATTGCAGTCATTTGGAAGCCAGAATCTTCCAGCCTGAAGGAAAAGCTGAGGGTTTTCTTTGCTACTTTGCTATTTCTGCACTTACCACTAAAACCAGAGCTCAGCAGGATTCAAGTCAGCAGGCTGGAGACCAGGTGAAGGATTCACCCCAAGCTTTGCCACTTGCAAAGAAGGCACATTTTTACAGCTCACATCAGCTATTTCTGTGGCTCTGGACAGTGTTGCTCTTGCATTGGTTGATGCACAGCTGTATTTTGTCCTCAAACAGCATTAGCATGAGAACAAATGCACACAGAACGAGGAATAAAATTTTGGCTTATGCTTGTTTGCTTTTCCAGAATTTTGGCAAGTTCACAGAGCAGGAGGACTAAAGGAGTGCTATGCCATGGCTGTGAAAATGGCAAATTTGTTCCTAGGAAATATTAGTGCCCTTGTTCAAGACACTGAAAAAATCTCATCCGGATTACTAGATACAAATCTGGTCAAAAGAAAGAAATCTGAGCAGAGCCTGATGCACAGCAGGGTTAGTAAGATAATCGGGGAAGGGAAAGCTGCAACATCAAGAGGGGCTGGAGGAGTTCGGCTTGTTGAGCTTCACAAAATGATGTGCATGGGCATATCAGGGTGGGGATGGGACAGAAAGTGGGAAGGAAACATCAAAACATGAGAAGGAAGAACTATTCATGGTAGAGGACAACGGCAGTGATGCACCGAGAACCTACTTCACCTTCACATTTCAAAGCGCTTCTCTGAGTGGGCTCATCAACATTTTCCATAGTACGCTGAGGAGCCAAATACCTGCACAGACAAAAGTCAGATGTTTCTGGCAGTGCAGCACCAAAACCAAAAAGCCCTTTTAACTTGGGTCTCTCCTCACGTCATTTTGCTAACGAAGCGTCCAGCTCTTCCCTGGGCAGATGTCACTGCTGACTGAGCCCAGCGCCAGCCAGGTTACTAACTCAGCGTTACTGCAGCAGCCAGCGATGAGTCTGATCTGACACTATTAATTAAATAGCCCAGTTAAAAACTGGCAAGAACTGTTTTTTCCAATGTACTTGCAACAAGTACTTGCTCCTCCACTGATTAGCCAAATCCACTTTGCAACTAGATTAACCTTCCCCAGCAACACATCCCCTTCTGTCAGAATACAAGCATCTCTCTACGCATAATGTTATTCTGGACCAGCTATTTGCTTTAAGTTCACAGCAGCCTTTGGCCAGGCTAGCAAAAGTCATCCGGGCTCTGTGAGCTGGGAAGCCCACAATCCAAGCTTCATAGTCTGATCCTAAACCTTTAGAGCTGCTCCTAATGGGAGTCAGTGCTGAGACGAGCCAGCGAGGCAGCGCGGCAGGGAAGGGGAAGCGGTGCTAGAGCTGCCTCTTCAAAACACGCTCCACTGGATTTGGCCTCGAAGAGGAGATTCTCAAAGCAGTGCCAAAGGGCGTATTTTAAAGTAGCTTTAAATAAGACCTCCTAAGGCTCAAGAGCTTAAAGAAGTTGAATAGCCTAGTTTCTTCTTCTTTTTTTTTTTTTTTTTTTTTTTTTTTTTTTTTTTTTTTTTAAAGAAGAGGTTGATTGCCAGGCAGGTTTTCCCAAGAATCCACAAGCTCAACTAATCACGAGCTCTTCAGCCCTGTGAAATAATATTTCCCTTACACGGGCTACTATAAAAACAAGTTCTGCACAGTAGGCAAATTTAAAATAACTTTTAATTAACATTTAAGACACAGAAGTCTGATCATGCAAATTCATCTGCGTCTCCTCTCTGCGCCTGATTGTTCCTGATTGAATACGATAAAAATAGACTTTGTATGAGTCGAGTGTAGGGATGGATTTCTTTAGCTTCTCCTCCCCTCTGATTATGCATTTCCTTAGATAAAGTGGAAACCCTTGGATGGCTATTAATGGTATCATGGGTCAGACTGGAAAGGGCATCATGCTTTATAGGAGTTAAAAGATTTCACTGGAATTAAAGGCATTCCTTCCGTGAGCAAAGAAGATGCCTCCACCTTGCGTAAAAATCTCACCTGAGACCATCCAGTATTGTTCTGTCTCAGCTGACTTCTAATCTCTGAAATACCAACACTGATTTCAGAGCACCTCCCCTCTATCTGAGGTGAGCATCTGGCCAGAGGCTCTGCTACGGATCTATAATACGGAAAAAAATGCAACTTGCCTGCATAGAAGAGATAAATATTTGAAGGGAGGCTGAAGAATTTCCATGTAATTAAGACATGTCAGAGGACACGACCCTGTTATGAGGAACAGTGACTTTGGATAACAGAGGGCACACTGATACCGGTACCTCTATCTTGTAACAGTTATGGAGCCAGTTTCCCAGTAAAACTTACCGCAAATGTCCACGCACAGTCTCTCTTCACCTCCCTGTGGACATGACCTGACTTCCTTGACCATCACAGCGGCTGTTTTCTTCTCTCCCGTCCCGTTGTTAAGTTTTACACAGTGACATTAATTCCTGCCGCATACAAGAGCCGTGACACCAGCATGGTGCAGCGTCCTCCCGAGCTACATTCTTATCCAGGAACGATTAAGCCTAAAACCACTCTGGCTGAATGACAGGTAATTTTGGAGTGCTATAGGGTGGGCCTTTGTACGTGTCTATGCTGAATTCAGTTGCTTGAGTTCCTTTCGTCTGGCAGGTTTCCAAGAGCAAACCACAATTTCAGTTATTCAGCCTTTTTTTTTTTTTTCAACAGCATCTCAATACAGTATATTTTAATCTAAAATACTTCTGTATCTTTCCAAACAGTCTCCACTCTTTAAAGAGACCATGGGCTTTCTTACCCTCTGAGGAGCTGTAGTTCTCCTGGAAAGAGATTTTTTTTTTTTTGCTATTTTTTTAGAGGCGTTAAAATGCAGATCAGACTATTTGAGGACAGCAAGGAGATTCAGCTCAGGTTTAAAGAGACTGATCAGTCTAATGCTGTTTCCTCTGCCAGTCAGGGAAATAACATATTACACTTTCATACTCATGTGAAACTCATCCTGGTTATACTTGGGAGTATATGAAAGATATTTGTTTCCACAGAATGAGAAAATATTATTGTAAAACATTCTTGGTTTTCAAATCTTTATAAAGTCCCATGTGCTACTGTGTAAAGCCCTTTGGCCCTTGCAAAACTCTCCAGTGATTGAAATTAGAGAAATAATGGTAGACATCAACCCCGCTTAGAGGAAGAGTAGCATTTTCTAATCCATTTAACGCAATCCTATGGGTAATGCTCTTGATGGCTTTTATTTCTTCTAGGTCTAACACACACCGAGACGTTAAATACTCAGAATTCACCTGAAAGCAAATTCCCATTATCTCACCTTCCGTGGGATTCAGCTTTGGGAAGTGTTTTGGAAAGGCGTTAAAATACACCACGTTTGGAGGACGCTGCCCTCCCGAAGGCACCGATGGGCGCGTGTGTGACCAACTCTGACCCGGCTCATCCCGCCACCCAAAACCTCCCCTCCCGACTCCCACCTGGAGACAAGGGCCAGGCAACCTGGGCCACCAGAACAACCTGTGCTTAAATGGCGTGGCCACTAGATGTCATTCCTTTTTCACTCAAAAGAAGGTTAAAGAAGCATTTACCTGGCAAGAACTAGGTCCCCCCCAAACACTCGCGAGCTGAGGCACACGTACTGCTGTGGTGCCAAGTTCCATGGCCTGGGAGACACAAAACTAGAACATTTTCCAGAGAACAATCCCACGCTGGCAGGAGAAAGGACCACGCGGCCCAAGACTTGCATCAGATTTTTACAGCTCTTCACACCTATATGTATCATACTTAAGGAGATATTTAATGCCAACTTCAGAATACGAAGCCCGCTGTATTTTCTGTGGCAGACAGGACGCACACGTGCTGCTGTTAAACCCTCCTTGTACTGGCTGCAGCCTGAGGGCCAGATCTGAAAACAAGCTGGGTGCTCATTTTTCTCCGATTCAAGAGGAATTTAGTGCTTTCCTTTTTCGGAGAATCTAGGTCCAAGAGACTTGGTCAGAAACCGCTGGCACTTCTCAGGTGTGGAGCACATCCCACCCACGAGAGCGGGTCTCCACAGCGATGGGAGGGAAGGACCCAGACTCTGATTTGGGTCCATGGTGGCACAAATAGGGCCCTGCATGACTTCCTCGAGTTCTGCACAGTATTTGTGCTTTCTAAGGGTAAAACTAAAGGGAAACTTTGGTACTAACATAACAAAATATTTGCAGACCCTTTAAGATGGTATGAAAATTCAGAATAATATAAATTACAATAACATTCCTCAAAGGGTGTTCAGTGTCTTGAACGCAATGCAGTTGGACTTTCTGCATTTTTAAAGATTTGGTATCAGGTTAAGATACATCATTTGCTGCTCCTTGTTGACCCGCATATGAATACAGATGGTGGATACACAATGATTTCTCATTTATTAGCATGCAGACCTCTGTACTGCTCTGTGGTTTCTGAAATTACTATGCACATTTTGGATGCTCTACATCTATGGATTATGAAGGCTGGAAAGAACGAGACCACATCATTTCACCCTCCAACTCCTCATTTTTAACTTAACCAGCTCTAAAAAGTCATCATTTGCCATCTCTTCATTTCCCTCCCCCAATAATAGCAACTTGGAGCACATGAGAACAGAACAGAGAAATACTGTACTAATACAAGACAGACCTTTAACTGATTCAAACCAAATGTACTGAAGAATGTTCACATATTTTCTGCCGGCACACAGAAATACATCTGTTAGAGCTATCAGTGAAATACAAATTTTACCCGATACCTGTTACCATTTAAAGTATTTACTGCTTCCTTGAAATCATATACGAGCTACTAAAGCCAAAATATCTCTTACTGCTCAGGATTTCACTCGTAAGTAATAATAACTCTGATATGTCTACAGCCAATTGCTGTGAAACAACCGTATCCTCTTCGGTGCAATCAGACATAGTCTGTTTGCCACATTATTTCAGCTCCTTTAGTACCTCAGCAAAATTGGTTGCCAAATAGTTTTGCGAGTTCATGGATCATTCTTCTTTTCCTTTTCCCTTTTTTCCTCCTTTTTCTCCCCCATGAAAGTCTTTGTTCCGTGGTTATCTATCAAGTTCCTCCCATCTGCCAAACCAGCTACGAGAGACGACGGATACAAACACCCGCGAATTACAACCACGTTGTGTGTCCATGCATCACCGTGCTGGTGTGCGGATACTTACAGTGCTGGTAGTGAATTCGGGTGGGTTGTCGTTCACATCTGTCACCGTAATGATCGCTGTTGCCGTGTTTGAGAGACCATAGTTGAGATTTCCTTCCATATCTGTGGCTTGAACAATGACTATGTACTGCTGAACTTTCTGGAAAAGAAAAGATGAGAATCAAAAATGCATCCTGTGAAGTGCCTTGGTTTATTTTCCATATACAAGTGCAATCTTAAGGCAGACACCAGGAAGTTAATTAGATTCAAAACGTTAGTAAAAAGACAGATAAAATTTTTTATCATGTTTTTGAAAGTATTTTTCACATAGATTGGTGGATATCACCTGTTTTATGGGACAATAAAAATCTTATAGCAAAAATTCTTGGTTGAAACAGACATTTTGTTAATTTTTAATATGTTTTGGGAACATTAGTTTGTGTCTTCTGAAAACCAGTAAAGATTTTGCTAATGTGTTTTTACAAAAAACATCACCAAGAACATTATCTCCCCCAAACTGACAGCAATGTTGCCCGGTGGCCCTCCAGCTTGCTCTGCTCACATAGTTTGATGGCCAAAAAGCATTTTGATACTTAAAATACCCTCCAAGATACAATCCTTAACACAATATTGGCAAATAAGGAGAACTGCAGTCCATTATGCAAAAGAATATTCACAGCAATAAACAAAAATTCAGCAGGACTGGTTTAA
This sequence comes from Caloenas nicobarica, assembly GCF_036013445.1. NCBI lineage: Eukaryota > Metazoa > Chordata > Aves > Columbiformes > Columbidae > Caloenas > Caloenas nicobarica. The sequence goes on from NC_088259.1 coordinate 11,728,185, forward strand.
GCTCCTGAGATCCCAAACAACGTGGCTCTCAAAGAAAAAGCCTTACAGAGCCAGCCATGAAAACCGCACATTGAAGTTGTATGTGAGTGAAACTGGAAATAAACCTGAATAAAATAGGAGAGGGCATCTGATCCTGCCATGTGTACATCTCCCTGGGATGCCTCTTTACTTCTAAATATCTGCCTGCACTGAGAAAAGCCTCATAATCTTTAAAACTGGCCTCAACAATAAATTTTCATTTGGATCTGCAGCATTTACTATTGATGTCTACAGAAGTCATGCCCAGGGTACCCAGAGCACTTTACAGGCAGATATTAAAGCAAAGCTCCTCTCCTGAAATACGGGCGTAAGGATGCGCTGAGAACCAGGGGGGGATCCAGCCAAAACTGGTGCGATTGAGGGCAAAGTGAAACCCTCCCCACCCCTTAAGGTTTAAGGTGTAATTACAGACGTGAGCTGGGACACAAGTACCAAGCGTCTCCGACAGCACATCCAAGAGTGTGAAAGGTGTGAAAACCAAACGGAGACCCAACGTTGTGGAAGAAAAGCTTTGTGCAAAGCCAAGGGGAGGAACTTCACAGGGAGGAGAGACCTTCCGCACGCTGGATTGCTCCTGAACACAGCTCGGATACTCCAGGGCTGCCCCGTTCATCTGCTGATGGTACAAGCGTGTGTAAAATGTCAAATGTCCTTTGAAATTTCAAAGGGCAAGAATTAGGTCAACTAGGACTCTCCACTCCTACATAAGCACTCCTGAAGTGCCGTAACTGGCTTGACTCTTTAATTCTTCTGAGTTGCTAGAATAACAGAGATGTGAATTTTAGCTTTACCCTGATTCCAGGACTTCTAATTGATGGATATTAACCTGCTAAATTGACAAGATATCACACACAGGGACCCATCAGCACCTTGCGACTGGAATATATTACGGAAATGCACTTTCATTATCTCTTGCTACCTTGTATAATAAAACATGAGGGAGAAACTATTGCTAGCCTTTGTTTTTCCTCACACAAAAAGTTGCTGTTCATTACTCCATTTGTAAAGCACTGGGTAACTGTAAGGCTGAAATGTCCTTATTAGTGAATGTAATTTCTATTTCATATTTAGTGTCCCCTTCCTTATTCTCTCTTATAGACAACTTAGGAAGCTGACAGAAGTATTCCCTAACAGGCCAAATACTTGTGAGCCAAATTAGGTTTAAATCATAGAAGGAGGAGAAACCATTTAAAAAAAATAGCGGCAATCAGACTCCATATAAATTAGAAAAACAGGTCGGAGGCCCAGATGAGAGACTCCATTTCAACAGAGCATTTAAATGGCAAAGCCACCTCTAATGTTCCTCATCGCGATGAGATGGAGACGTGTAATTCACAGCATTTCCGATTTGATGGGGTGGCTGTCGCGCATTACTGTAAAAGCTTCAGTGCTTTGGCAGCCACCGCAGGAAAAAAAAAAAATTCCTTCCTTTCCATCAGCTGAGAGGGCGATGAAACAAGCCCATCAGCGGGGGTGCTACTTTTTCAACTTGGCGGTTTTCTATTTTATTGCGTTTGCAGCCTGACCCCTCTACAGGTCCCAGTTCCCCTCCAGTTCCGAAACTCCTGACACCATCATGCAAACTTTCACCTGAACTCCGAGAATGAGCTGCAGACCTTGGGGAAGGTCGCGCTCAGCCTGTGCCACACTTATTCATACCCGGACCAAGCCTGGAAACCTCCCAGCGCCTTCCAGCTCAATTCATTCACTTCTCAACTAAAGCTTCCCCTGGAAAAATGAATCCTGTCATACAATAGGGGGCAAGGGACTAGAAAGTCTCATTTAAAAGTTTTGTTAACTTCACAATTTCACTGCTTATTAAATTACACATACTCTGATGACATACCCGCGTGTGTGCAATCACAGACCCTGTCTTATTATTCGCGGATTTACAATGAAGTTTTTTAATTTAACAAAGTCCTTTTCAGAGCATCATAGCACATTTTTATTAAAAAAAACCCCCACAAATTCACGACACTAAATTAAAGAAATTTAAAAGACAGATTATATCAATCAGATAATACAAAGTCAAAAATGAAAATGCCCAGAATTCAGGAACGTACGAATGTACCAGCCACGAAGAGCGGGTGCACGGGGATGGGAAGAGGGGGAAGAAGGCAAAGGAGCGCTGCACGCGTGCTAGAAGGTGCGGAGTCCAACCTAGTGAGAAAATGGGAGGAATCGGAGCAGATCTCAAGTGGATGGAGTGATCAGGGAGGGTCGAGAGGGGAACGGACCCGTTTGAGGGGGGTGCTGGATCTCGGGACCCCGGGGGCAGCTGCAGCAATCGGGGACACGCGGGAGGTGGGACGGGGGGATCTTCAGAGACAGCTCCAAAGCGGCACTGATTCCCATCAGCTGGAGACGTAACTGTTGCGTTTAGAGCAAAAGCGCGATCTGACACGGAGAATGGCCTTGGCTGGCACGGAAAGTCACGTAAAACACAAAACCACGTACATGGAAGCAGCGTGAGATTCGTCAAACCTTTAGGCACTGGGTTACCATCCACGTCCAGTTCCATCCAAAAGGCTCCAGTGTGGGCATACAAAGGTGGGGCTTTCAAGTACCTAGTTTTAGTTTATAATTAATTCAATCTTCAGTAAGATTGGCCCCAGAAGATAACAAATGACTGATTTTTTTGTTTTTCTGTAGCTAACCTTTTTGCTTGGGTGCATTAGGCTGATTTTATTGAACTATTCAATCAATTTTAATTTCAACATGTCCTTCCAATTTGTCACAGCATCTCCAGAGGCATCTCAGCTTGTTGTCCTAATATTATTATTGTTACAACTATTAAAAAAAAGGCAGCTGCATACCCCCAAGCAAGAGAGACAATTTCTTGATGGCATTTTGATCATACAGAACAATTCTCATATTCTCTTTCTTTACAAAAATGACATTTTAAATAGCACAGGGCAGAAACTACAGCATAGAGGTAACACAAAATGGTCCTAACCCAGAGAAATGAAACAGTTACTATATGTTTGCTCTGATGGTGATGCTGTGGAACTAAAGAAATGAGCTTCTGTCCTGAGAGGGTGCAGACTAAAAACCCAGCCCCAGTGAAGTCCCTGGGAGGTCCAGTGGCCAGTATTTTTAATAAATTTAACAAATCTTCACACTGGAGGAAAGTAAATGTGCTGCTTCTACTTAAGCCAAGGAAAAAAAAAAACCCACTCATCTTGATACGTGCAGAACTTCTAGTCTGACCTAAAAACTAAGAAGGGCTTTTGAAGGAAAAAATGACGAAGGAAAGAATAATTAATGGAACTGTGGCAGATCTAATCTGACTGCTCCTCTGTCAATCATCTGATACAGCGCCACAAAGAAACACATCAGCTAAATTCCAGAAGATGGGAATTAGTTGAAGAAATTGGTTAAGCTGGTTAACGGGAAGTTGATCAAGACGGCACTGCCTAGTACAGAAAGAAGTAACAGCTTGAAAGAAGGTTAACCGGAGAATGAAATAACAGCAACGAGATGCGATTTAATAGCACAAAACACCAGATAGCGCAGCAAGGGACCAATAACGGAACTTGTCTGGAAGCTGGTCTAGGGGTGCCGAGCACCGCGGGCTCGTCGGGATGCGGTGCCAGGTCCCCGGCGCTCGCTGCCGAGCAACCCGGATCCGACCAGGTGCCGGGAGTGAGGAGCCCGTCACCGGAGAAGAGCTTAGGACAGCTTGGCTTGTTTAGTCTGGCAAAATGAAGGCTGATAGCTGATAGATATCATTGCTGCCTGTAAATACATCAGGAGGATAAACACTAAGAAGGCAAAGGAGCAATTTAAACTAAAGGACAACGTTGACACAAGAACAAATGGGTAGAAACTGGTCATGAATAAATTTAGGCTGGAAATTAGGCGGTCCTTCACTGTGAAAGGAGTGAGATGCTGAAGCAACCTAATATAGGGCTCAGGGAGCAAAAATATTCAAAATAAGGTATTAAATTAGGGATAAAATCCTCTTGGTCCAGGGAGAAATTATGACAAATAGAGCTAAAGCAGAAGTCAGGTCTCTCAGCATTTTCTGTATACAAACAACTTTTGTAGGAAGAAAAATAATAAAACCCCTTTCAGTCTAAATACCACAATATGTCTGTGTGAAAATGGTTTAAGACTTAACACCAATGGATATCACTGAACCAGCCCGGTCCATTGGCACACGCAAAGGAATAGGTGCCCCAAACAAAATTACAGTTCTTCCCTATCAAGATACAGGCCGGCACGAAAAACACCATCTGAAATCCCTGATCAAGCTGAGCACGGTCTTGCCGAGAGGTTATAAATAAAACCAAATCATATTCAGAGAGAGAGAGCCTAAAAGAATAAAGTATTTTAAAATGAAATCCTAGTAATGAAGTGCTATCTGTGATCCCAATTTTCAAATGTGCACGCACGGTATTTTTAGGAATATGGCTGTTCCTGGTTTCCACACGCAATTATTATAAATCACACACAAGCTGGGTAACTGTGTATGCCAAAGTCCAGAAATGTGGTAATTATGTGATTAAATTAATCTGCATTATGGACAAAGGGTTTACAAAATTAGGACCTACATTTTCAAAGCTCTGTACAAATATTGTCCAATTAATTACCACTTCCTGAGAAACGTGTGACTAGCTAATTTTAGTATCATGTCTGGTAAAGCAAATAAGGTTACCAGGATGTTGCTGCAGGATGTACTGAGTAGGAACCTACTGGTGAAGGAGCTAGAAAATCTAAATCCTATTTCCTCTCATGCCTACCCTCTCATCTGATTTATTTTTATGTTTTTCCATCTCCCCTTACTTGTGCAATACAAATGAGCAGAACATGGGATGTTCCTCTGTGTTGTTTTTTTGTTTGTTTTTCTTAAATAATTTCTTTACATGCTAGTGAAGTTTTGATGTTTACTTTATTTGGTATAAGACAGCTGATGGTGAACATGCTAGTAATAAACACCAGAGCCTGGAAAGCCTATTTGAAAACAAACTCTCCCCAAACACACACTTTACTCTTTTTTTCCAAAAAGATCTAACTAGTCGCCATTTAAACAAAGCTCACGGGCAAACCTCTTAAAGCATTTATCCCTCCGTACTCCTTACTTTGCCACAATTAAACCTGAACACAGATTTTTCGCTCCCTATTCTGGAAGCTCTGTGAAGGAGGCAGCTCTGACCGAGCGTCCAACCCTTTCGCAGTTCCCCCTATGCAATGCTGATGGAGCTTCCCCCGTGGGCAGAGCCTCTGATCGAACTTGACCTTTTCATTTCCTACACAGAGCGCAGCATCGTGTCGTGTGTGCAGAACCTGGGCAGACGTCAAACCCCGGGCCCACGGATCTTAACGCACAAGCTGCTGCTGCCCCCCCGGCTAAAAAGATGCAGTTCTGCTCCATCTGAGCCTCACTAGACAGGACCAGCTACAACCAGAGGCATTTCACTCTTGCTAGAACAAGGGTTTAACAAGGGAGGGGACCCCGTTTTTAAAGCTAACCGGGCTACTTGGTGCTGCACAGCCACCAACAGTGAAGCAAGCAGAGAAGTTTATTTTCTCCATTTAGCTGGGGTTGTATTTGCTTTTCTTCCAGCATGGCGTGGTGTTCCCCATTCGCAAACATCTAGGAATGTTTGATTTTATGAGCTACCTGCAGTCACGTGGGGCATTGCCTTGCTCCAACTCTCTCTAGCAACACACAGTTAATCCCCCTGGAGCACCCACTGCATTTCAGCCTGCGGGTATTGCACAGAGAGGGAGAAAACCACCAAGCAAGTGCCTGGGGGAGATTTTCCTCCCCTGTTCCCCAAGGGTGAAGCACCCCCATGCCAAGGGCCACCCCCCAACTTGCACATCATTTGTACTTAAAATAATGGGAAGGCAGAGAGAGGATGACTCCTCGTGCTCACCCTTCACATGGCGGAGGATTCCTGCCTGCATATGTCTCAAAAAGAAGGAAAATACGTATTCACGAGCAGTTCTGATGAGCACGGTAGCGTTTGCTCTAACTCACCAGCCGAAGGACCGGCGGTTTTCACCCACACCACCAGCCCAGAAGATGCACTCCACAAATCTTCAGAAATCAGCCCAACACGTGCCTGTGTTGTGGTTTTTTGGTGGTTTTTTTTTGTTTGGTTTTTTTCTGAGACAAATAAAGGCCCAGAAGCCACAAGCTAACCTCGAGACTGCTATTTGGCACTGCACCTATATTGACAATCAGCCTGACAATAGCTTTCACCTGGCAGCCTGATTAACAACCAGCAATTAAGCTTTCTTATTAACTCTTTTTAACCCTCTCAGCACCTGGGACCTGTAACTGTGGGATCTCACACCTTATACTACTCATCTTTTTCTCTCTTAAGCTCCTGCACTTCCAAGATGGTATTTTAATGAGTCACAATTCACAGATCTGAACCCATTCAGAACACACAGGCACACCATCGATTCTTCCAGCTTCTCCAGGGTGGGCGCTGAATCTCCCAGGTGTGTGTGAACGGGACCTTCTCCAGCAAAGCAGCTATTTTTTCTTTTTTTTTTGGTGATGGTTTCTGAAAGCAAAACCAACTTCTTGTGGTGGGTACAACACACAGGCATAGCTCACTGAGCTTTCATATGAAAGCACAAGGAAGTGCTTTAAAAGTTACCTGAAAGAAAGGGGATGCGGTCTTTTTATCACACAGAGGTTATAAAACCAAAGAATGCCAGAAAACCTTTCAGAAGTCTACTCTCTTTGGCCTCTTAGTAGCGTGAGACCAAATTGTTCAGTGGCTGTTGCCCCTGGCTGCCTTTTTTTGTGTTATTCCGACAGTGAAAGCGGTGAAAGTGGAAACCTTTCCAAAGGACACGCTAGGAACAGAGAAGACCCTGATGGTCACACCAAAAGCTTCCCAGCATCCTGGTGTTATCTCCCCGTGGCCTCCAGGACAGCGGAGATGTGAACCGAACTGAATTGCTCATCCACCTTGTTTGGCTGGGAGAGCCGGGGTTTTGCTGAACTGGCTCCGGGAGCCATGTCATTGACTGAGAATCTCATCTCGGAAAGCGATCTGCTAGTTGTCAGGGATACAGAGGGAAGCTTAGAAATATAAACTCCAATCACTAAAAAGCCCTGGAAAAAAAAAAGAAAAAAAAAAGGAAAAAAAAAAAAGAAAAAAAAAAGAAAAGGAAAAAACAAAACAAACGAACAAATCCTCCAGCAGACAAATACCCGAAAATGGTAACACAGCCCGGGGATCCTGGTGCACCATTTTTCATGGTTTTCTTAATGCCTGGTGCTAGCAATGCTGTGCACAGGAAAGGCTGCATTAAACAGGAACAGGGATACTTTTGAGTGTGATATGCTGCAACCACATTCATCTGATCTCTATCTATCTACCTATCTATCCATCTGAGTGAATTTTATTCCTATGGGATCAGACACTGAGCCCGGGCAATTAAGATTTCGAAAACATACCCAAGCTGAAACCCCGCTGTGGTGGAACACACGAATAATATCTAATGCAGCAACTTCTGCCCAAGGAAAGGGATCTACTAGAAAATACACCCACCAAAATAGTCAACTGACCCAAATGTGTTGTGGAGAGTTTGCCACGCTCGGACCCCAGCTGGCCACCCCTTACGGCAACAGCATCTTTGGATGTTTGCTGTATACACAGTTAGCAGCCAAACTGGGTCTGTTTAACCTCACACGTGTTCTAGATTTCGAGTTGCAAAGGGTGGGGATTAGAGGTCACAACAATTTTTATCTGATATTTGAGCAGAGACATTTGTCAAAATGTGCATGTAGTTCCTTAAAAAACTTTTAAGCCCAAAGAATTTTCTTTTCATGTGTGAAACAGTGCTTTAAAATTGCCCTCATTCTTTAAAATTCACCTAAAATGTATATAGTACCTCTATATTTAAGACTGTGACACTATTTTCCAGTTTTGGGAAATTTTATAACATGAACATAACATTTATTGGGATTTGGTGGTTTTTTTTTTTTTGACTAAGGCTTGGCAAATAAGACAGCAAGCCTGGAGCACACAGAAAATAAGGACTGGGCTGTTTACAGAAGCATGAAAACAACAGTAACAGCAAAAAGAAGCCAGTGTTCTGTTGCACTTCTTTTCCAGTCTTAAAATCTTTTCTGTACTGATGCTGTCACTGCAGAACCCAACAGATTCCTACATGTTGAGAAGTCCCGTAAAGGTTGTGCACAGTCTGTGGAAGCCCTTCCAGCACTATGGACTGACCTAAAAGTTATTATGAGAATTATTATCAAAATTGTTATCAGAAACCCCATTGTAACAGTATCTCTGTCCTTGGACAGCACTGACTTTCTTGTTTAGAAAGACCGACAGTTAACGAGCTTCTCATATGGTTCTCTCATTTAATGCCAAAATTAGAATCACAGAATAATTAGAAATGGGTTACATCTCATTCTGCAGTGATCCAAACTACAGATCATATATAAGTCCGGGAGGAGAGAAATAAGGAAAATGAATTACGTGCTTCTGATAGTCACCACTGATAGTCATGCAAGGGGGTGACAGTGAGCCGAATGAGCTACAAATAAATTCCATTAAAAAATACAGATATGATGAATATCTTGGATGATGTATTTTGATTCTGACTACAGCACAGAGTCGGTGCCAAAAGCGAGCAGGATTGTGATTAAGGCTGCAGGCTGCAGCTTGGAAGACCTGGATTTCTTTTGCATTTTCTCAGACACTCCCCAAGTGACCTTTAGTAGGTCATTTAATTTTTCCGTGCCTCAAAGAAATTGAAAATAACACTTCAAAATGAAATGAAAACACTTTCTTATCTCACAGTGATATCGTGAGAATAAAAATCCATTAGTTTGCTGAAGCACTCAGCCACCCTGACAAGGAGGGGATGCAGAAGTGCCCCTCTCCAGCATCCTTCCCTCGGGTGGCAACCGCGTCGGGTACCGGCACAGACGTCGGCATCTTTCTGCATCTCGGCAGAAACAAGAAGAAACTTGGCCCCAGCAGATGCTGCTTTCAAAGCCCGTCAATATTTTGCAGGCTTTATGCCCCAGAAATGCAAGGTCATCTTGCGAAGCACTTAAAAGGAGACCTGAGGAATAAGGCTTCTAACTTTTGGCTGAGGCGATTTTTGTAAAACCATGAAATTACGTTCAGCTTTTCTCGGACAGGAAGAGACGAGCGATAGTTCAGTGTCGAGTTGGCCACACAGCGACCGTCGCTGCTGAGAGGCGCCCTTTGGTAAATACGCCAGCACTAAATTGATGCTGCTTCCAGGTTGTGTCTGCCACTTTCTGACAAAAGGAGCGAGTGCTGAGAGACGCAAAAAATTCAAAAACCCCAGGCAGACTAAGAGAAGGGAAAGTAAACAACTATCTGAGAAACGTTTTTGAAAATGTAAAATGACCTTCTTTGGACTTGTGCACACCAAGTTCTTCTTACAGTCTGTAACTTCTTGGTGATTACCCAAAGGCCAGGCTTTGGGAAAAAAAAAATCCTAGTTATGTCCATTGCACTCTTACAATCTACAAAACCTTTGCTGTCAAATGCTGCCAGAGCAATTTAATAAACAGGGAGAATGCCTTAATGTATTCTGAAACCTGAAAACCACCCATCATTAGCCCCACATGCTGTTTTCCTACTTTCTCTGCTTTAAGCCATTTAGCTGTTACAGCTGTTTTTCTTGTAAGTCTGACTTTGTTTCTATCAGCCTGATTTGTTTTCTGGTATATCTCGCTTGATTAAAAAGAGGAAAAAACAACCATTCACAATTCAGGTAAAACTGCCTTCTTCTTTAAGCTGTATCAGGCTGGAAGCTTGAAAAAGATCATCAATAACATCAGCATAGATGAATAAATATTCATAATATTGCTCATAATTTATACTTGGTCTCATTTTTGCAGATAGGCTCGAAATTCCATGCTCATGACACCACTGCTACAGTCAGATCTTTTTATTCTTAGGACCATGAGGTTTTCTAAATCCTATCAATGCAGCAATTAAAAAAATAAAGTCAATGTAATATGTTCAACATAATATATTCAAACCCTTTCCTCTAATCCTACACGTATACCCATGGTATGTACAACACAAGGATTCTGGATTTTAAAATCAATGGCAGTCAGGAGCACAACACCAGTCTTGGGAATCTGTACCATGCTGGCTCTGTATGGTCTGGATAAAATAAACTAATTTGGTGTCATTTGTTATTTATTGCCGAGAATTATTTTAACCTGGCTAAGTCCTTGCTAGCTGCATATCATATATGCCTTCACCATTACAAATTGAAAGGAACATCCAACAGGTTATAGTCGGAGAAGCAGCTGATTTAATTAAATTTGGCAGAATGAAAGGTTAGTGGAAAACAGTCGAATAACCAAGAAGAGATTAATGCGAGATGCTCCCTATTGTATTTCCCTTAAGAGCTGCTTTACCCGGTATGGGAAGGGTCATGTTGTGTCGATTTGCTGAGAGAACGTGATTGACAGAATTACCAGAAAAGAAACTCAGTTTGGTTGTGAAGCTGGAATACTAATGGGGGCTTCTGTCAAAATTGGTTCTGCACGCCAAGGGCTTTGTTTCCCTGGATTTCAAGAGGGTTGTGCTCTTCCAGGTGCTGTACACAAACACTCCAGGTGCGATCAGCTGGGCAGGGTCAGGCAGTGCAGACTCAGCTGGAAGATGCCCCGTTTAGGAGCCTCATAGGGACTATGCCCTGTGTGCATATGGGGAACGAGCAACATGGGACAGAGAGCAAAACGTCCTGCTTGCCTCCTCCCTTGCAAACTCCTCCTCTGCAAACGTTGACCCTCAAAGCCGTGGAATTTTGCCAACTGTTTCATTACAGCAACAACTGTAGAATTGCTTTGTACGGCACCGACCCAGCCCCGGCTCTGACTGCTGTGTGGACGATACCTGAGCTCACCTGCAAGCCCTGCTGATTAGGGAAAAGGCAATTTTTATGCGAAAATAGGTGCAAAGGAAAAGATCTTCAATGCTGTGGGAAAAGCAGCCAAAAGCTTAAGCTGTGAGCGAAGGATTTCGAGCCGGCTGGAAATTCTGACCTATGACATAAAACAAAGGCATCTCAACATAGAGATTTGATCTTGTTCATTTTGTATATAGTAATAATGCCAAAGAATAAAAATATGCAGTTGATTCAACACTTCATAGTTGTACTATGTCATGGTGGAGGAGAAGGAGGGATATAATTCACACCGAATATGATAGAAAAAACACAAATCCAGAGCAAAATACGGTAATAAAGTTTGTGGTAACTTGCCAGTGCAACACAGCTACAGTCAATTTAGATGGTACAAATCACCCGCTGAACAAGATCTAGGATTAATGGGGGATAAAATGCTATATTGTTCAGAACAAGGCATCTCAGCTGTTTTTTAGAAGCTAATGATCCTAATGTTTATATGTAGAGGTTATTAAATAAATACAAAAGATTTTGTTAAACATTGTATTAATGGATTTGAGCGAAGCCATGAGTGGATTACATGTACTCTTACAAAGGGAAGGCCGTCAAAAGAAGAAAATTTCGCAGAGAACAGTCTTAATAGCGCAGAGCTTCCCGTGGAACTTGCTTGGAAACGAGAAACAGAGATCTCAGGAAAATACTGATTGCTGTGCCGAGCAATCACAGGCTTGCAACGGAAAGTGGCTGCGGGGCATTTGGGTAAACTTGGCTTTGGAGGTGACGTCTGCATTGTCTGCTGCTTTTGGGTTCTATTGTGCCCGAAGACTCAGCAGAGAAACACTGCACTGGGGTCCGAAACCCGCGCTCTTGACTCGGCCGCTTTGCAGACGCCTTTTGAAGGATGCGATGGCAGCGGGACGTCACCCCCCTCCCGCGTTTGTGTTTCCTGCTCTGGGGAGCGAAGACCCGTACGACTCAATATACCGCCTGCTCAGAAGGTTTCAGACAAGAGATAAAACCGGGGGAGTGAGGAACAGGAACAAACAAATTGAAAAACTGCTGATAAACTAAATGACTGAGAAGCCGGGCTGGCAGAATGCCACTGCGAGAATTCGCTGTGATGAGCAGGGACGTTTTCCTTCCCATATTGGGCCTGTCAGCCTTAATCAGATCTCTGTTAGCAGAGCCCCTGTACGTCCAGGTGAGACTACACCAAGAGCAATCATCACCACCCGGGAAACAAACTGCTCAATGTCAGCGGCTGGAGGAGAAGCACTGGTCACAAAAGTTTTTTCAAAAGTAATCCAGAAAAAGTGCATTGAGATACAAAGTGTGAAATTTAAAGGCCTTGTTTATTAATTTGAAAGAGGGGGGCGTAGACCAGGAAGGATTTTCAATAATCCAAACCCGTCCCAGCTGCACAGGGGGACCTTTGGCAGGGTAACTCGGGCCCTTTCTTGTGACCGCACGTACAATGAGGATGGTGCGGTAGCCACCAGCCACTTTAATAACTGAAGGCAGAATTTCATTTTCTCAGATCAGGGACTTAATCAAGCAGCATCTAATTTCTGTGCTTTTTGTAATCTAAAGGATGCATGGGATCTTTACAAGCGTCGAAGGCCTTTAAGTGACCAGGAACAGGTTTTAATTTAGCAGGGGAAATTTTCTAAAAGAGTCGGCACTGCAGAGACCACCTTGACAACTCCCAGGTTCTTGTAATACGGAATTAACTTCACATTGCCACAAGGTATGAAAGAGGAACTTGCCAACTATCTTTATGTGATGAAATGTAATCCTTGCAGTTGCAAAATTGGAGGAATGTAGCAGTTTCTTGGCTATTAGCTGCAAGAGGGAGTTTCAGCATTTCAGTTCTCTCCAATTCTGGCTACATTTCCTCTTGAAAACCATTCACGTATGGAAGTGTTGAATTTCATCTGAGAAGCAGAATGACCCTGAATTTAGTAACCTATATTATAAAATACTCAAAATTAACAGACTGAAATGGAAAATCACAACTCTTAATTCTGCCAAGATACTTAATCCTTATTAACCCTTCATATATGATGCTGCTCTGACGAACTTACTGAAATGCTATAAATAATGCCGGCATATTTTATTTTCTTTGTAAGCATAAATATTGACAAATTCATACTCAATAAACTTCTGTGAGCTGGGAATTACCCCCATTTCTCAAGTGGGGAACAAGCACAGGAATTAAGACTATTTTTTCAAAGCCGCTCACCAGTTTGGGGAGCCCAGTTTGAGACAGCAAATACAGTTTTAAGCCTTTTTTATGCACAGAAGTAAAGCTATATTGATTCAATCCATCCTAGCTATGTTACTTCCTTTCCCCCCGCCTCAGCTGAAACCTTTTTCTGTGTGCAAGAAAGTCTGAGATGCACCAGTTTCCTGAGCAGAATTACAGCTGAAATAAACTTTTTGCCACTGTAACTGGACTGACTGCAAGTTTTGGGGCAGCAATTCGCCGTTTTACACTGAGTGACAGAACCTGCCCAGCACAACATAACTGCAGACTAAGGATATAGGTACATAAAAAAATAATCCTGAGCCAGGCCTGGGGGATCTCATCCCACTTCAGGCTACCAGGCGTCACCTGCAATTCATTCAGGCTGTATTGATTGCAAACGATAGTATTTATTCTAGAATAGTGCCGACACCTTCTGACAATTAGAAAGGAAAGGGTATATTGTGGTATGAAGAATCCCTCAAAACGAAGTATTTTTGCCTTGGTGGTGATGAGGAATTCAAATGAAACCATCTCGGCTGTCTGTGGCCCCGTGCTCTATAATCTCAGTTCCCTGTGCGACACAAGGAAAACATCCCCCAAACTGCATCGGTGTCTTCTTCAGAATCCAGTTTAATGTCTTACCCCTGTGGCGGATTTAGAAGGGGCTGATGAGATCCTAAGTTTAATCCTCTCCTAAATACTGGTGAGACTTGTACCTTTGGAAAAGGAAAGAAATACTTCTACTCCTACGGCAGTTTATAATGTAAGTATATAACTTCTACAGAGCTTCTCACGTCAGGTTCTGGAGGTCGTGTACAAACTGACACTAAGGAAATATTGTGTGTTGCTTTATTTCTTCCATTTCAGACAAAACTGTGCTGTGGAAGTAGAAGAACTAGAAGCTGATGAACACTGCAAGCAAGAAACAAGGCTGTAAGACTGGGCTGCATGTGGACGTGGTGGGACCATCCTCTTCAGGTGGGATGTGAAAGGATTTAGGACTCTTGTCCTTGGTCTCTCTTAAGAAGCAGCTGCAGGGTGTGATAAGTATGCGTCAAGATTTTGGTGAGATGGGTTAACTCCCTGTGAGAATAAGGTGAGATCGTGAAATGTATTCAATTATATCATAAGCTGTACTCACATTTGTGTCCCAGAGGTGAAAAGGTTTTATCTCATCCCACTAACTGCACTGTTTACCTCACTCGCTGTTAATGGGAGCTGTATGGATTTTTTATTTCTCTTTTCCTGTAGCAAATGTCAGAACGGTCCAGGTTTAGAAGTGTATTATCTGACAGCAGAAACAAAGCGCTAACTCAAACGAGCTGTAACAGGTCCTCACTTCGAGTCCGTAGGGTCTCTAACTAAACCATTAGCCCACGGAGTCATTGATTTGGAGGACAGACCTTGCCTCACCTAAAGCTGGTCCTGTCACTTTGAAGGAGTAGAACTGGAAAACACAATGCAGAGATCCCATTTTCACCACTCCATCCGAAACAGAATATACCGTCCTGAGCCGGCACCTTCCTCCGGTCTAAATGCTGTTGTCAGAAATCTTCTTCTTTTCACCAGGAAAGTCGTGGCTGATAAACAGGCCCCGGGCTACGCTCCAGGGCACACGGCAAGTGCGGATTCAGGGATTTATGGCTTTGCTTGTGGAGCAGCAGGCGGGGTTTGGGAGGGTCTGTACATTTGCCTGATGTTATGATATTTTCCAGATTCTTTTTCAAGTGGAAGGGGACGCTCAACCCCATGCGCCCGGTGCTGCTCCCTGGGGCTGTGTGTGCAGCGCGTGGCAGAATTGGGCCTTGGTATTTTGATAAAAGGGAAAAAAGCAAACAAAAAAAATAAAACAGATGGAAATCCTCAGATGGAAGGGGACACACTGGTTATTTATTTAAAGCGCTTCTAAGGTCTAATGGAAATTTTCAAGAAGCTTTCCATTTAGAACTAGCAGAGGTTTAGTCAGCCCATATTTTCTGTTGTTTTCAGTCATTTTTGACAGCAAACATTTGCTACCAGTGCTCATTCCTAGCATCTTCAGCTGTGTGCTCCCCAGCGTTACCCTGGTTGCTACGGAGACAACCGAGATGCCACAAACAGCAGCAAAGCTCTCCTGGCGTGGGAGCCGTGCACCAAGGAATATCCCTCGGAAACATGAGATCTTCCAGCCCTTCTACACAGGTGTGGAAAATGGGTGAGATCTATGGGACATATAATTTGTTGGACCCCATGTCTAAATGAAGAGTTTCCCCAGAGTGGCTCCCTTGTTGCTGGCTGCTTTTCCAGCCGCACAAAAGCCACAAACCATGTTATTCTTGACTTGATGCCAAAGAACATTTTCCACCTGGATTTGAATAATGTGAATATATTAATTAAAGTTGATAATGGCTGAGAATGATTTCCATCAGCAGTAGAATGATGCTATATTTATCATTATCTACGAGATTCTTGTACCTAACTGTAATTTATACAGCGAAGACTTGAAGTGACGTGACTTGCCATCTTAACAAGTTTTCTGATAACACCTTTAAAATTACAGAACATTGTTTTCTCAGACAACAGGGTCCATTTCTCAGTATGTGACAGAAAGTAGCGAGAGGAGATCAAGGCCCCAGACTGTTCACAGGGATCTAATCCCATCCAACCAAACCCTCACACAGTGGTGGACCGTGAAGGTCTAGAACCCAGTGGGGTCAAATTCATAGGATTGCCCTGGTACTGCCTCAGTCAGGGTGTGGGCACTGAACAACAGCCCATAACTATGCTTTCGTGGCACTAGAACTCAAAACCAGCTAAACTGGCTCTGACTTCAAAAATTACTTTTTATAGCAGGTCACTGGATATAGACAAGCAACCGAAAATTCTGGAAGAAAACCTGAAACAAGCATTTTCTATAAAAATAGGTCTTACTGATATAACATTCATAAAATATGAATTCATAAAATATGCAAAACAGTTACACTTTTAGCTAGTAAGACTCAGAAACATCAATAACTGACAGAGGTCAAAACAGTTTGCAAAACAAAACAGGAAAAAAACATCCTGGAACCTCAAAATCTCTGAAAGCTGATGACAAAACTGCTTTTGGTTTCAGCAGACCTAGACTCGAAGAGGGAACAACAACAGGAATCTTCTTAAATATTTGTTGTTAAGGTAAATCTAAAATGATTGTCTAGCACAATGTTAATTACATCGTACAGCAATCAAAACAGAGACGCCGAGTCTAATGAATCCCTACTCTCACCTTTGGAACAGAACTGGAGTGTCTTGTTCACCTCCTTATTAGCCCATAAATATTCTAATTAGGAAGCGACTCCAGATGAATAGGATTAGCAATAAGGACATTTTAGACTAGGTACACAAGAGATACTCAAAACTCTCATGTCTTATCTAAGGCTCTCCTGACATTTATAATCATGTAGAAACGCTAAATTTACATAGCTCTGCCTAATTAGACATGGTTGCAATTATGTTTGTGGGCTTCCTTTTTTTCCTGCCCAAGTATAACCTACACTGTCAAAACAGGAAGCGGGAACTGAATAGAAGCTCAGCAAGAAATAAAAGGGGTTTTTTTGCTATTTATTTTTTGCTGGTTCTAATTTGAAATTCATATTTCAAAGCCATTTTTTTTAAGATCCCAGGCAAGAACTGGCTGTTATGGATCCAAGTCCAGACCACTGCTGCTTTAGATGTAAAAATGTGCTTTTTTTAGATCGGCAGCATCTGAAGAGCAGGCACTACACCAGGCCAAATTCTGCAAAAGGTGATACGTGTTCGCCTGTTCTTGATGAGAGCAGGAAACAAAGAAACTCGTTTCCTTTGAGGACCGTAAGCTCCCTGAAATTCTCACCCTGCCCATGTATTCTGCTGACTGCCCTGTGGTTTTTTGTTTAGGTCCCTCTCCCCAGCCTGAAAGAACCTGAGTCTGACATTTCTGAAGTAATTCTGTGTTTGCCTTCCTTGGCCTTCGGAAAGATGGTGAGAAGCAGGTAATCCATCAAGCCATATTTTCTGTGCAGCAGATGTCAGCATTATTGGGTAAGGATTTGATAAATGATGTGTACATTAGAATAACTGAATTTCAATATATTGCCTTTGATGTCTATAATCACAGATAGAGTTCTTTCACCTTAGCTCAAGCATAAATCAAAGTAAGTGATACGCACTCAATTCAACATGCTTACAAATTTCTGTTTCAGAACTCAACCGTAATCGTGAAAACTCATCTGTGCCAGCAGCTTCACCCGCGCAGGGCTCAGATGGGAGTTATGGTAGGCGGAGATGGCCACACACATGTATAAACTCTTAGGACTGGGGTATTAGGAAATTCCCATGGCAAATAGCCACAAATCCATTTTATTGACTGCTTATGGTCTACTCCTAAGTAGCTTATTAGCAACCAAGCATCTTATTTGACTTTCCTGACATGTTTCAAGCTCCGTGCACATGATGTCAGCAGAGTTCCGGAGCCCTTGGAAGCCAGGTGTCCTGGTGGCAAAGGGCACCGGCCCTAAGTGCGGCCGCGCTAACGAATACCTTCTTAATAGAGACTCATGAGGAATGAGAGAACAACCAGAGAGTGGTGTCGAAAACCTCCTGTCCACAGCTTCGCTGCCTGGAATGTGGGAGAGGTTGAGAAACAACAGTTCTGCTCCTGCAGTTTGTGAAAGTCAAAATTAATGAATTAAGAAACCAAGTATCTTCCTTCTAGCAAATGGAAGAAAAGTGGATCATGCAGCAAACCGACTCACTGAGCAGCTGAGATCAGGAACATCCACCAGGTCCAGAGTCAAGCCCAGACCAGCTGAAACCCAACGCCTGCTGAAGCCCAACTGCGGCCTTCACATGAATTTTACACTCAGGCTCTGATGAGCTATAAAGAGCTGGCGTGTTTCTGAATATCTGCATGAAATAAGTGCAACACTCTACTCCTAAAAGGATGTAACTGGCATGATTTCTTTGGCTGGGACACCCACCTCATGCCTGCTTTCTTATCGAGCTTTCTGATCAGGAGTTGGATCAGTCAAGATAGTTGGATCTGAAAGCTTATGATGACAGCCCAAGGAGTTGAAACAAAATCAATAACCATACAAACCCCACTCCCATCCTCTGCTCTGCTATATTTAAGATCAATCAATATGCATAAATGCCTAGCGCCAGGCACATCTGCACTAGTCTAGCACATAATCAACTTTGTCTTGTCTCAGCTTAATATAATTTTCCACCATATTAGCAGTCTTTATGATATCCTGTCTTCGCAAATAGACGTAATTCAGAATCACTACATAGTTCAATTGGATTATTTGAGTCGCACACAGACCCACACTCACAAATCCGCCCTTCAGTGACAGCCTCTCTTCCTTCCACTGCAGCTGGGATTACAGCCACGTTTAAGTGCTTGCAAGGAGGTGACATTCGAGGC
Organism: Caloenas nicobarica; assembly: GCF_036013445.1. Taxonomy (NCBI): domain Eukaryota; kingdom Metazoa; phylum Chordata; class Aves; order Columbiformes; family Columbidae; genus Caloenas; species Caloenas nicobarica. The sequence continues at coordinate 11,746,784 of NC_088259.1, forward strand.
CACAGCCAGTTTTTACCAATACCTCTGGCAGAGAAATTTATGTGTGTGTCTGTGTGTGTATGTATACTTAACAGACTGGGAAAAGAAATGAACAAACTTATCAAATGCCATGCTGAAGCATCCATTAAAAATTGCACACACTTTTAATGACTTGGGTGAGGGTTGCTGTTGCATAAATTTATTTAACGTTAATGTCCCTTGTTTGCTGTAAATTTCCCACTGTGAAATTATCAGGGCAATTCTAATGGAGCTGAAGCCTCCAGCTGCACTCTATGATAAAGGAGGAAATAATTATGAATTCCTCTGGGAAGCCAAAGAAAGTCAAAGATCTCCTTTGAAACTGCTCCCAGATGAGCTGCTCATCAGGAAGCTCCAGAGGTGCAGAACCGCTCTCCAGAGCTGGGGGGAGCAGAAGGAGCAGGACGCTCGTGCTGACGATGACTCCGCCATCGACTGACATTTAATTTGAAAGGATTGAAAGCTGGTGTCTGCAACAGCTTCTGCCAAGAAACATATGAACAGTCACGACAGAGCATGGCAGTGGTTTTATGTTCCAAGTTGGGATGATACTGTGTAATTTTACATCTAATCACCTAGTGCGAGACATAACCACCAAACACAACAGCTCCAAGAGCTCATGTCTGAAGCTCTGGCAGATGCCAGTATCATGAGAGGACACTGGGCTACTTGGGTTGTCCCATCTGGAACAGCATTTTCTATATCCTTTTGAACCCACCGTTTATAACGTTTCTCAGAGCTCACATGAAGAGCAGAAAAAGGATAAAAAATAGTAACCGCAGAAACTCTTCTCATGATGCACAGAAGATAGAGAGCTTCAACCTCTTCCTTTAGCTGCAATGTCCCAGCTACACTTTGTCACCCGACTTTTCTCCAAATAATCGTGAGTATTGCCAGTTTTCATGGGATCTCAGTTTTCTCGCTTCAATATAAGACATCCTACATGACCAACACCATTCCTTTATTAACCAGATCTGATCATTTCAAGGCTGCGTACATCCAGTCACCAGAGACAGTAAGCACTAGGCTAGTTTCAGCAAGCAGTTGCTCCTAAGCCTGATGAGGCTTTGCTCCCAACTTCTTCGTGACAACCTCCTCCATCTTCCATCCCTGCAAACATCTCCTCCTCCTCTTTCTGTTTTATCTCCACCTTTGTCCCTCCTTGTATCTCCCTGTCCCTGGAGAGGCAGAAGGGTGCAGGACAGATGTTTTTCCCTTCTTCTCCCTTCCTCCACATCACTCTGGGACAGCCTGGCCATCGGTGAACAGACCAGGCAGAGCTGGAGACCCCAGCCCCTGCCTCCTCCCCACCACCACGATCCCTTCCCGGCCGTCAGCATCCGCTCTTTGGTCAGCTTCAAATTCACACCCAGTAACTTGATAAACGGTCAGACTGAACCTCTGAAATGATAAAACTCATTCCTGGTTAGGAAAGCAGAGAAAGACGAGAAAGAAAATCAGCTAACGGAACGGACAGGCAGTATTTATTCAGTCGCTCCCCATGCGTCACTCACAATAACGTGTTGCAGTGCAATTCAGGCTTGTTTCCCAAGAACAAATATAATTCTTATTTATAATGCAACAAAGGATAAAGCAGCTTTCCTGATTCTGATAAGTGACTCTGTGATTATTTCTTCAATAAAAAAACATCATGTCTTTCCGATTACTCTTTCATGTTTTATTCTGGCTTGGAACAGAGAAGTCACAGACAAGTGTCTCTGCGCCTTGAGTCACTTTGTTTATTTTCTCATTTATAAAACCCAGAGACCCACTAGAGAACACTTCAGTGGTGCTTAAGGACTTCTGAACACCGGATGGAACTTTGCGGACTGGACTTGCAGCGGCGCGTAACCAACGCGCGGCTGCGGAGAACGTCACCGTTTATCAGGTAATTGCACCCTGCGAGACGATAATGCGCTGGCGGTGGGATCGCGGCGCTATCGCCGCAGATCACGACATCGCGCCCTCCTTCAATAGCAGTCATCTGGCTCTCCAAATAAGCAGCGAACCAACACGCTGCTGGGAGGCCTGTCAGCAAAATGCTCGTACAGTGCATCAGCATGTTCCAGACATTGGCTTGCTCTACCGAAAGGGGGTGAAAAATGTTAAATGAAATGTAATCACCCACTTGGACTTTCTACTTGCATGCAAATTTTTCTAGCAAAAAAATGTACCACATTATTTACTGCGTCTTCTTTTAAGGTAGCTGTCACCATGGGATTTAGAAACAGCAAACATACTAAGAATGGGATTTTCTGTGTCAAAGTGTCCCATTGAAATTCAGACACCTCCTTCTCACAGTCTGTGCAATACTGCGAAGCAAACGGGGCCTGGACCTCATTGGAAAAAATCCCCAAACAAATTCTGTGTTTATGTAATGATGTATTTATTTAGGGCCACTCCAAACAGATACAGCTGGTTAGGCTTGAAAATAACTGCATGTGAAAACGCAAACAATAATTTATGTAACTTTAAATGAGTTTTTGCAAGATGTTTTGATGCGTTTTCCCTGAATGCTCCCTTACACATCTGGTTGTTCAGGATGTAATTTTGTCCTCCTTATTTCCTACGGACATTGTAAGAAAAGCACCGTGCCTGTGCTCCTCTGACCCTGCTGGGGTGCAGCATCGGGGCTCAGCACAATAATGCAAAATCCATTTCTCCAATCTGTCAGTGAGCCTTTGAAGATGCTCAGACTGCAAGCAATGGTCACTCTGAGTTACATTAATAGGCTCTTATTGCAAACAGTGGAATTAGCTTTCAGAAGAACACCCCTAAATACCCATTTTAATATGGTAGGATGACAGTAGTGGCAGAGACCGGATGGAGAGCTGAAGGGGCCCGAGGATGAAAACTGGTGGAGAGTATTATGACAAAGCGGTTTTTCATCAGAAGACACTGAGAGTGAAAATGCTCCCAAGGAAGAGCCTTCCAAACCTCTCCTTCACTTGGAATTTATTTTTACATTGCAAAATAGTCCCTTTTAAAATGGTTTTAATGGCTTGAGATAACTTGGACAAAGATCGATCTTTTAAAATGTCAAACATCACTTTAGAAGGCCAACATCAATGCGACATTTTTGCAGCTATTAAAATAAAAACGTTGATTCCCGCCAGATTTTTTCCTGATTGATAATTATAATTTAAAAAATTCATTACTTTCGCCTAATCTGGTGGTGGGAAACTCTTGTGGGGCATTTCCTGCCTGGTCAGGATCACCTATGTATATGACTGCTGATGCTTCTATTTTCACTCACACGGATATAGCTGAGATATTCTCCAGTTCCCTGGTTTGTGGGTTCACAGAAACGTTGCCATGGCCAAAGGAGCTGCAGGTGGGCCACCTACCCCAAAATCCATCCGATGTCCTGCAGATTTCCCTGGTTTTCAAGCTATTTTACTAGCACTAGTAAAGCTTGTGGAAAGTCAGTTTAGATATACCTATATGTGCCACGGTCGGGGCAGCGATTGCTTTGCAAACTGCTGATGTGTTGTGCAGACATTCAGTGCCTCTCCAACAACCCCTGATGGAAGCTGCCTCTACTTCTTATCCCTAGGGCAGATTTTTTGATAGTGAGAAGCACTGGTAACCCCTTCAGATTTTCTCTTTATGCTCAAATATGCATTCATTCAAACCACATCTAGCTGTTGATTTACAAGCAAATACCATTCATTACCTTTTCTGTCAAACATAATGTTTTCTGATATCAAACATCAAGGGGGAAAAAATGCACATAATTTACAAATCTAATAACACATTTCCCATCACACTCCTCTGCATTGCCATGGCCACAACAAGATGGAATCAACCAAGATGAAAGCATTTTCAGGGCTGAAGTTTAATGGCTAAAATAATTGCAGAAACATACACATCTCCAAAACAAACCACTTCCAGGATGAATAATGCGTGGAGTATCCTCTCATCTACTACTTCACTTTATCCCGGTACAAGCTCCCCTGGGAGTAAAACGTATACAATATATTGTCGGATATTTCAAATACCGCAGATCCCTGTGGCTGGGCCAGCTCCACTCTGCTGCAAACAAACCGAGGGGTTTGCACAGAGTTAAAGAGAGAAGGATGCTGCTATTCTTATCTCTCTAAAAATCACCTTCAGAAGGTGAAAACAACGCTTCCTAAGTAGGAATTTTACTTGGCATATGGTTGCTTGGGCGGTATCAAACCCCCCCTTCAGAAAAGCAGCTATCTACCAGAAAAACTTTACCAATTTTACAAGAGTCACTTGCTGTTGACTAACAAACTCTGATTCCCATCCTCGGGTAACAGAAATCAGCCTGACCGGTTTACCCCCGTTTGACCCAAACCTTTAACCATTAAACCAAGATTCTTCCTAAGGAACAGAGATGAACGTGAAACTGCAATCTATTTATTTTCCAGAGAGATGTATAAATTAAGACTGCACTGGACAACTTATTGAATGTCTGGAGAGTATGAGTCACCACATTTTTATCCAATTAGTTCTCCTTCTAAATTTTAGCCATCAGATTTGAGGTCACTCAGTATGTGACCTGTTTGCTTTAACTGAAAACTACATTCATTTTTCTAGAAAAGCATTTGGAACAGAAAGCATTTTAAGTGCAAAAAATGAATAGCTTGAATAAAACATCATTGTGCTGACACACATGCCACTTAATGAGGCTCTCTTACACCAAAACCCCACAATTTTTGAAAATTAGAATAACAGAACAACAATGAAAGGAAAATATTTAGCCTAAAAATTATGAGAAAAAATTGTGAGGTTACCATGACAAAAGAACAAACCGCCTCACTGCTCTGCTGCTACAGGCTCCTAGATGCTTTAATGTACAATTCTGGGAAAAATAACACACAGCTCCTGCCTGCCTGCACATGACGTCTTGCTGGCCTAATCCAAGAGACCTTTCTCAATCTGCAGTAAATGGAGAATATCCCAAACCTCAGTACCTGATGTTGTGATTATTTATAGTCAGTCTAGTAATGCTTGGAAGCATCCAAAAAGAACAGTTCTGCCCTTCAAAGAGCCACCTTCTGTCACCTTTTGGGATACTAATTAGTGCAGAACTCAAGGAACTGGACAGTACTCATGCTGCAGAATAGCAGCTCCAACATTTTTGTCCCTGTGCACACATTTCTGTCTTTTTGGAAGCGTTACATCCCCAGCAACTCCAAACTCCACGATCCTGACATGGTTCCAAAGCTCTGATGAAATGCACTATAAGACACTAGATGTATCACCATTTTAATTATGTTTCGCAAAGCACATAATAGTCTCTCCATCGTTTACACTGATGACTTTCCATTTTAAGAATATTTTCAGAATACAAGGCTATATCTGGTTTTCTGACGGCTACATTCTTTTGCATTTAAGCTGCCTTTTTCTCATGCTCTGATAAGAAAAGTAGCTGCTGCAGACTGAAACATCCTGTAAACTCATTCATGCTCTAGCAAACATGTCAATGATAATATTATAGGAAGAAATGTAGCCAAAGATGCTGATAGGAATGGGTTGTGTTATTGAAAAACACTAGTAGGTCTATGAAGAAAGAGTTAACAAAGTCTCTTTAAAATGCTAATAACAGACAATGGTCTGTGGATAAGTTAATTAGTGGAACCAGATTGTGTTTAATTATTTCACTTGACCTGGTGCAGATTTAGACAATAATCCCTTTAGAGAGGGGAAGGGGCTGGTGGAAAGTATGTGATGTACCAGAAGAAAAACTTTAGATCTGCCTGAGCTGAGCAGGTAGTCTTCTGTCTAAAACTGGAATGCTATACTCTTCTCCACTGTAAAACAGGTTCAAATGGAAAAGGAAATGCAGGTCTGAACCAGAGAGATTATGCTAAGGACCTGGTGAGCTTTCCACTCCGATACTTAACTTTTTTTTCCCCCGCCCTATTCAGCTGGGATTTTACTACTGAATAATGTATAAACCAACCCACTGTAGTTAGAAGTGGGATTTTGTGAGCAACTTGAAACAAGGGCAACCAGACTGTACCAGATCTCTCGGAACATACAAAAATGTGTGTGAAGAAAGAAAAGGGTCTATAGACTACTAGTGTATGTGGAATTTTCTTAAAGGAGAGGCTCTGAAGATTTCCACATTTTAAAAAAGAGAACTGATCAGGTTGGGTATCAGACTTTTTCTTGCTCAGACTCTATAATCGGGTCCAATTAAACTCACGTTTGTTTTAGCTGAGCAGGTCAACCCCAAATCATGAAGCTTTTCAATTTGGTAACATCTCTTCAATAGCTTACCCAAATATGAATAAGAAGTCAATAGAGATTAACATGTGATTCAGTGCAATCCCATCCAGAGGCTGTTGCACCTGTATGCTAGCAACACTTAAAGGAAGCCAGGTGTACAAAGGAGAGTCTAAGCCAAATGGAAAAAAGAATTAAAAAAATCAAATTGTGAGCTACTGTGGCAGGCAGTAAATAGCTCCATACGCACTGTCTGAGTGGGAGGAAACTCTTCATTTCAGCCAAAGGGTAGGACTCATTCTTGGTGGAATCAGGTCCATGTGAGCCATAAACTGGCTGTAGGTTTACTTTTATACACCGGTTCTCTCTGCTCTGTGGTTAAAGCATCGTTCTGTGTGCATCTTCAGAAGCTACACACGATGCACAAGGACTCAACGTGAAAAACGTCACAGGGCAAGAGAAGTGGCAAAGACGACACAGCATGTCCCAGTTTTAAATATGGCATCTCAGCAATGCCAATAGCAAGGCAAAGAATCACTGAAGACAAGTTCAAAGACGGCATTAAAAAAATTGGTAGGACTGCTTACCCTGGCAACAGGTGGACTGTGATTTTCTAAATCCCAAGGAGTTTGTTTTGCATAGACTGAAATAACGGGAAGAGCGTGATAAGGTTTCATGGAAACTGAGCTGACTTGGTTTCCAGTCTCCAGTTTCATGGAGACTGAGCAGCTTGCTCAACCAAACAGGCTCCGCTCCACCGTGTTTTCCCAGAGAGTGCAAAGTGCTCCTTCCCAAAAGCAGAGATGTCAAGGATTAAATGTCACACATCCATCGGTCAAGGATTAGCAATACGGGCAGCCATAAAACGTGTGTCTGAGCACGGGGAGGATCGTGAGCGAATGTGTGAGGATGAAACCACGACTAGGCTGAGCTTACACAAACTCACATTCATCACGCCAACGGATCATCACCATTTGTACAACCAGTTGGTCTCCATCCTGTTACATTTGCATCCTGATCATCTTGCTGGTGAATTTTTTTGGAGAGGTAAATATCATGACTGTTTTCTTATCTACTCATTGGACTCCCACAGTTTCCAATCTATTTAGCAGTCTCTTGTTTTGGAAAGCTGTTTCGTTCTTTAAAAGTTTCTCTTATCATGTCCAAATAGTCTTTTTTTTCTCCTTAGTGAAACACCTACTCATGCTATTGTCTTCCAAAGCCCATGGCTCAGAGCCCTTCCTCTATCAGTACAATATTCTACCTACATATCAGGTTTTTATCAAGGAAAAATAATCAAAAAAACCCTCCCATATATGCAACATCTAAAATCTCATTTTTAGTGAGTTAAAGCAAACGAGCCGAAAACCAAAATTACAGATGATTCTGGAAACACCCACCAGAAGGACACACAGCCACTGCTATTCGAGAAAAGCAAGTTGGGGAAAATATTATCTCCAGGTACTGTAACAAAGCTTCAAAAATGCTGACACAACTCCCTTCCTAATTAAAAGAAATGGCACTATTTCTATGACGAGGCTTCTCTCACATCTTTCCCATCCTGCAACGAGGGCTACAGAGGAATCCATTAGGCAACACTGGACCCACAGTGCTCAGAGCAGATTCCAGCCCTCCCCATCTGCCAAATTCTGGTGTCTCAAATTGCTACAAGTGGTCCTCCATTGGGTGCACAATGCATTTCCAAAGGCGCTAAATGGGGTTAATAAAATGAACCTTCTTCACTGATGAGTGGTAGTGCTCCTCACCATAATTTGCTGAAAAAGGTCATTTTTGTCTGTAATGAGAAAATGAAATGCATGCTGGAATGATGGAGCAAGCTCAAATCAGTCCTACGTACAATGTAGAAACATAAACCAGAATCGAGCATAAATCTACTGGCTAAATTCAGCTTATGGCTAATCAGCTCTTCCTTTGACAGGATATGCTGCTGTGGAAATGGGATAATTTCATAACTGAATAACTTAACCAGTTTTATCTTAAAGTAATGTTTTCAGGCTTATTAATATATAAAGCTTCAGTATTTACATTTTTGTTACACGGACCTGAAAAATGACAAGGTGGCGGGAATAACACAGTATTCGGTGATAAATGACATTTATAGAGTGGTTTTCATCCCCTAGAAGGACTCTGCGCTCCCCAAATCCCTGGGAGACAGCGAGGGCAGAGCCCGGGGTGCGACAGCGCTGGGGCAAAACGCTTCTCAACAGCAAAGGGAAACTGTGTCGGAAACATTAAGGCCAAGGCTGGAAGGGAGAAATAAAACACAGTCTGACCTGCTGTACAGAGGATGCTACAGCATTTTATCTGCTTACCTCTGTCGAGACTCCAGTAGTTTATGTCTGGCTTGAGGACATGTTCCACAAAGACTTCCAATCGTTATTTAAATGCTGTGAGAAGTGGAAAAGCCACTTACCCTTGGAAGTCTGTGACAGTCCGTCATCTCAGTCACTGGAAAATACCTGGGGAACCTGTGAGTCTGGAAGCTAAATACAGGGGCTTGTGGTCCAAAGTCAAAGAAGTGGATGTGTCTCACAGCCGAAATTATTGCTAATCTCTCGCTCTTGTTCTCCTCCCGTGAGTTCAGCTGCGGATGCATTTTTCTGCACGTTTTAATGCAGTGATATGGGAACTTCATCTTTGAAAGCATGATACTTGTGGCTCAGCAGAATCTAACAACCTTGGTTTTGCTCTTCTCCAGAAAAAATAATAGAGAGAACATGAAAACCAAAATCCCGCTCACTTTAAAGAACTCCTATAATAGATATAAATAGCAAATACCGTGCAGACTAGATTGCATCTGTCCGAAGGAGACATCTTACCAATTTTGCATTAGTCCTCACTGCTCCTTGGAGATGGCTAATTTGAGTGAAGAAAATGGGAAAAAGAATTTTTTTAAGATGCACTCAGGCCATTTAGGTGTCACTTTCCCTCATTCTTTGTATTTTGTTAGTACATGTACACAACTGACCATGTGCACAGATTCACTCGTGTATCACCCGTATCACGTCAAGATCCTTCAGCCTCATGGTCCAGCAGATGTTCCTCCAACTCTGCTCAGAGGAGGAGGCGCAGTTTGCAGAATAGCATGTTGAGATGCAGTGAGGGGAAAGAATTAACAAGAGTGACCATAATTTAGAACAGAATAAAACCCTTTTGTTGCATTCCAGGGCGGAAAAAGGAATGAAAGCTGCTGGACTCTCCCATCAGAGGAAAATTTCCTGGTATGGAAACCAAGGCTCAGCCTGCATTAGCTGTTGGCTACATTCAGAGTACCAGCTGGCTGGAAGAGCCAGGACCAGATTAAAACCACTGTATTTGGGTAATCTGGATTTAGTAGCAGCCCCAATGGATAAATTTCTATCACCAGTGCAATGCCTTGTTTACTTCCAGCTCACATTTGAAATGAAGTTAACAAGGAGGTTTTGAAAAGCTACTGCAGTGACCTGGAGATACATGTACCCAAAATAGTTACTACAGATGGTAAAAACCAATCCTTGCTCCATTTTTGGAGAAGCAGAATACTGGTGTGTTTTGTTTTTTTTTTTTTTAACATAACATTTCAAAATTCTGTTCTATCAGAAATGTCTAGTTGCACCAAAACCAGAGTGCTGGAAAAGAAATCAACTGTCTCGGCCAATAAGAAGAACTTTTTCTCTTCCCCACAAGAATCCTGCCATTTCATTCATAAATAAAATAAGCCACTAACTCAGTTGTTGGCAGGCTCTCCTTTTTATCTTTCACTCACTTGAGAAAGACTAGCAACATCATGTTTTTGGAAAGCCAAGTGTAGTAATCATAGAATCGGATTTCATGTATTTTTAAAAGCATTCGCAGCAGCAGAGCTCCAATCACTTTTAAAAGAAATATAAGCATACAGAAATTCGGAAGAAGCGACTCAGAGCTCCTGACTTTCTTCATTTCTTCAGTATGAGATGACTGTGCTGGGAAGGGACTCCTTTCTAAAGGAGACCTCAAAAAGTTGGCAATATTACACTACAAGCACCGCAGAGCCAAAATACTTATTATCTCAAATAAGCCTGGATGACATTTGAGATGTCTCGACATTTCTTGGCCTGCCAGCGGTGCGGGATCAACCAGCTCCTTTTCTCTCACTTCTTTCCCCTCCTGCCTTGATTGCTCCAAGTCTGTGTTCATAAAATATTTAGCAGAAGCTCTTCAGAGGATGATATTGCCTATACTATAGCTCCAGTGCAGGTTTGCTGTGCTGCTGAGACAGATATTCTGCCACCAGAGAAATCGCAAGAGCTGATGGAGTTGAATGACGGCACCAGGAGCTCCCCGACAGTCTGGGCTCCATCCCCGCCTGGGACACCAGCCTGAGCGGCAGTGGATAAAACAAGAAAACGTGCAGAACAGGTCTGGTCCCTTTTGCACGGTTATAAGGAGAAATGTTACTTTTCAGAATGGAAAACAAAAATGTGAATGTGCTGCCTATTTCCAAGCGCCAGCTGGGGACAGCGGACCCTTTTTTACCTCTTGTTATTTTCTTTCCCTTGTTTAAAAAAAAAGAAAGAGCAATGAAACCTGGAATTCAGATGCACTGCTGAATTAAGCTACCAGTTGAGTAGCAGCTCCTGGTAGTACCAGCCATTTCTGCAGCAGCCTGCCATAAATACACTAACATGATCCCCTCCTACCCCCTGAACTTGGTTACGACTTGTCTATCGTGTGTTCACAGCCTTCCCTGTTAATCCACACATTTTGTGCTCCCACCACTATTTGATCTTTCCCTCCCAGTTTCATTAAATGAGCTACAGACTTCCAACGTTTCCCTGACGTTTTCCTGTATTAGAGCAAGTATCTGCTTTTAACCTTTTCATCTAAGCCTGGCTGTCTGAATGCACCTTTGAACCTCTGGTGCACTCCAAATCCCTATCATTTTCCCTATTAATTCAAGGGATAGATGTTCCTTTGTTCCACCTTTGGCATTTCTCACCCTTAGGCATCCAGGGGCTTAAATGTGGCTGTTGCTAAACTGTCCTCCTTTAATAATTTTTATGAAGTGCAGTCCAATTATCTTTATCTTCCTTGGGGATCCATTCAATTAAGCGCAGTTGTAATGAGTGAATGGACACAGAGCATTGTAACCATATTTATATCCAGATTAATGGGAAGCAGGTAAGATAACTTTAAAGCCATCAATATTTTAATACCTTGGCTTTTCATTTCGCTATCTTCAGTGTCAGGCACATTTAGAGAGACTGGCACAATTTGAGAGGCTGAGTTTTTAATTTCCTCCTTGGTTTGTGGAAATGAGGGTTTAGCAACAGCAGCAAACTGCATGAATTTGTCTTAAGATAGGTTTCTTGCAGGTTAACCAGGACACTTCTCATGACACAAAACAAGCTGGAACACTTCGTCCAATTTCTTGGACATTTTATGAATTGAAGGTAATATAAGAAACCAGTAAAGAACCGATATGTAAGCGGAGATGCTGAGAGCATCAGGAAGTCTCATTTAATGAGAATGCAACAGAAATGTTGAGCTAGAAACATCAGTTCTGAAGTGACTTTTCTCCCCTCTGAAAGACAAATACTGGATCTGGACCATGGACCTGCCTCTCAGGTACGGAACAGCTTTGACAGTTATTTTTGTCCCTGCTTTGAGGCGCCTTCGCATTGCAGGAACGAGGCAGAAGGGTCCAATGGAGACTGAAAACCAGCTTCTGTTTCAACACAGTTTAACATAATAGTGTCATAGGCACTGATAAATGTGTCAATAAGCATTTGGAGAAATAACTGGTATCCAGGGAATTTATCTTGGTTGTAGTAGTTTCAGCTGAATAGGTCAGATTTGTTAACATTTTCATTTACACAAATCTGCATTCCAAATTCTGCTCTTCGGCTCCTTTTCCTAACAACAAGAAAATGTCAGCAGCAAAACCAAATTTACTCCTCTAATAGCTTTCTCAAGATTTCAGGAAAAACAAACAAAAACAAAAAACCAATCTGTGGTACAGATACGGGAGTGCTTAAACACATTTTCCCACTTAGATCTAGCACAATTTCATGTTAATAGAACAGAAACTTTTGCCAATTCCAGATGTAACCCTGAAACGCAGCAGAGAGCGCTGGGAATAAGTGTGTCCTGTACCTTCAGGGCAGCCCCAGGATTGTGCCCAGAGCTGGTTGTTCTGCCTCGATCCAAGTGTCCCTTGCCCAACCTGGTGCTCAGCTTGGGACACCCAGCACCGTATTTCCATATCCAATGTGCCAGCTCGCCTTGATTTCCCAGACCCAGCGCAACAGGGGAACTAACATGAAGCATATGGTTCCCCTGCAAGGTTTTAAAAGATTTCAGATGCAATGAGATAAATCCAAAAAAGATGACTGCTCTGCCTTACCCTTTCCCCCTAATTATCACCTGGCTTCTTTTTTCCAGCTGATCTGCCGAGATTAAAACCTCTCTCCCACCAAGCTATCCCAATCTATACCTCTGAAATTAATATAAACCGACGACCTTTCTCTACCCAAAAAGTCCTACATTAAAATGCTGGCCCCCATTGATGTCAAGGGGGCAATAATAGTTCTGTCATTTCCATAAAATCAGCAGTTTCCTGGCAGAATTCAGATCCCTCCTCCGAGTACTTGGCCACCGTCCCCCCGAGGGCTGCCAGCAATCTCTCCAGCGCTTGTTTCTCCTCTGTGACTGCGAGCACTGCAGGCTTCAGCACGGCCCAGGATAATCTACCTGCTTAAGATTCAGCTAAATTTCCAGTTCTCTAAATAAAAAGAGCAGGAAAAGGTCAAACGCGCCCTAGGTTGTGCTTGCAAAGTCTGCCACGTCGGGCGAGTAGGGGCAGGCTCCGGTGTTCCTCCTGCTGTGCTCCTTTGCCTTCACATCTGGAAAGCTCTCTGCTCACCCGACCTTCTCCTTGCAAAGCTGTTTCGCTCAGCGTCTCCCCCCCGAAACGGTGCCCGGGGCAAGCCCCAAACCTGCGCCGTCCCCAGTCAGCAGCCCCAGCGGCCGTGCTGGTCCCAGCGGCTGCCCCGGGTGCCCCGTTTGCTGCTGAGCTGCTGCCGCTGCTTTTATCCGCCCTCGGCAGCGGCTCGGCGGCCGCGTTGGGATCCCTCCCAAAACCACCGCGCGGCTCTGAAGCAAAACTGGCCCCGGGCACGTGGGTGAAATGGGCACGAACCCCGGCGGGCGGCGCTCGGCAGGGCAGCCAAAAGGCGTCCCCGGGGCTGATGTGGAAGGGAAAAAAGTCTCTGAGGTGCTGGAGGTTTTGAGCTCTCTGAAAGTTCCCCGGTAGGAACCTCCTGCACCTGCCTGCTCGTGGGGAGGAAAGGAGAGAAAGGCAGAACAAAACCAGGTTCCGGTGCCTTCTCTCAGAAATGCAGCACATTAGGCTCTCAGCATGGATTTCACTGGACTTGTTATCTCTGGGGACTGCCCAAACTTAAACGTTTGAGCTTATGACTATGCAAGTCCTTACTTTCATATGCACTGCACAGCTGTACTATCGGTGGCTGGCTGCTCAATGAACAAACGATACTTCCCATCAGTTACAGGTTGATCAAGATCTCATAATTGACTGGACAGGTGACACTCCATGAACCACATAGTCCAAAGGGAAACCCCCCAGAACTTCAGTCCCCCTCTCCCCACACACCCACTGATCCCTGGCCCCTTCTTCCCCAGTCACTCCAACCCACCACTGATGCTACCTTGATTTTTGTTTAATGTGTGAGGTACAAATGCTTTGTCCTTGAGCTATACTCATAACTAGATAAGGGAGAGCTCTGACAATCATACTATATAGCTTACACTGGCAAGAGTATGTTTGTGTCAGTAAAAATGTAATTTCTTCTGCATTTGGAAAATCTGTACATTGTAGAACACCAGGAAGAAGAGGCCCTAAAGGCAAAGACTCACACACAACCAAAATCACTGGAAGACATTTTCCTAGTTTGAAAACAACACAAGGATGCCATCATGAAACACACAAAGTGTGTTGAGTACAGGCTGTGTAACTGCTTCCAAAGATAACAAAGAACTAAGACAGGCCTAGAAGGGCTATAGATGTACAGCATTTATTTGTCCCCTGACAGGAGGTGGACAAATGCCACTTTATTCAACCCCCTGGTCCTTCTGGAGTATTTTCTACATCTTTGAGTTGTACAGATTTACATGCAGAAAATATCAGCTTCATGAGCTTGAAGATTCTCCCAGGGTTCCACCGACTGATATGGATTAAGACAAAAATATCACATCAAAGCTACGATGCCCCACAGTTGCTTCAGAAGCAAAGATCACAATCTCCATGCCGCAACTCAAACTTTTAGAGGTTTTGTATCCGAGACAGGATTTGGGCTTTGCAAGTCAGCAACGGGAAACCTGGAATGATGGAATTTCAACTCACCTCTCTGTCAAGTCCGGCAGCCACAGTGACAATGTCTCCTGTCTCGCTGTTAATCGTAAACATATTTTGCGATGGGCTCTGTGGGGTCTGAGTCACGATTCGGTATCTCACCATCCCGTTTGCTGTAGTGCTGTCGTCTGCGTCATTTGCCGTCACTGTCATCACGTAGGTACCTTGGAAAAAGATGAAACATCAGGACTATCGTATTGCAGAGCAGATTGCAGTCCCGGCGACTCTGGGCACGCATTTTACTCAGAAACGCTACAGAGTAGACATCCCATTTCCATCCAGTCAGCTAGGCAAGGCAAGGATTATGAAAACAGCAACACTGCTGAAACTAGATGATCTGTAAGGATACTGATTACACATAACCGGCATACAGTGAGAAGTCATATGAGGATATCTATGATTAACTTCTAATTCTTTCAGTGATTTTAAGTTTTAGGGCAGCATTTTTTTGTCCCGCAATTTCATATTGATTCTCAAAGGAGATTTTTTCCATCCAATCACTGCATTCACATGCATGCAGAAGTAGAGTTTAATAGTGGAAAGCCCATCAGACTTCTCAGCAGCTTCAGGAGGACCCTATCAACACACCCATGCCCAGTGCAGAAAGCAACTCCCTGCAGCCTCCAGCTCTTGGAGAAACATCCACCTTTCCAGCCCCTTCTGGAGAAAAGAACCAAACAAACATTTCCGCAGAGCAAATGGAACAGCTGCTGCCCAGCAGGACAGAAAATCAATGAATTGGTATGTGTGGCCAGTGATGTATGGAATCATTGGTTTGTTTCTTGCTAATCACCAGTGTCTTCATTTGCCTTGCAAAAAACAATCCCTACTTTCTAGATACTGTTGGGAGTGCACTGATGCACTGATGGGCTCATTATCACTGGAGTTTGGCAGCAGGGTGTTTTGCTAAAGTGGGAAATTATCATTATGAGGGTAAAAGATGTTACTTGATTGGATGGACTCCTGCAGCTGCTTGGTCCTGTGACCCCCCAGAGCTCATAGGGCCCAGCTTTACGCTCGTTATATTGGTAGGAGAGAATGACTGAAAGGGCAGACACGTACTGCTTACAAAAAGCAATCTGCAACAGTGGATGAATGTAATGATACGAGACCTGAAAGGAGGAGTGGGAGGCAAAGAGAAACAGTGAAACCAGACATAACTTCGTTTAGCGACCATCAAAACCCAACAGCATTAACGGAAAGAGGGAAGGTACTGCTCGAACACTGCTCATTCGGGAACCCTGAACAGGATGAACCAACTTATGAGCCTGCTATGCTGGTGGAGATGCAAAGCGGTCCCAACAAGAACCCGAGCTGATTCACAATGGAGCAATGGACTGTTTTCCAAAACGAGATGACTCTGTTCTGCCCACTTGGTTAGATGCGAGCCCCCGGCCAACCGGAGGACGTGTGGCTACATCAGCGCTGCATCGTGTCTCATCTCATAAGCCCAGATCTCCGGTTTGAATCACAAAGCTCCCAAGCTTCCAGCTCAGAGAAAGCAGAGAGCGGCAGAGCTTGCATCTGTTTGCAGGAAGAGTTTAAAAACATATCCCATGCTCTAACGGGCAGATCTACCAATGGCTGCAGCATGCTCCAATTTTGTACCCCAGCCAAGTGCCTTTAAGCCACTCAGTGCCCAGGCAATCGCCCCAGTATCTTCCCCAACTTTGGGAAAACAACATTTCTCAGTATTAGCAATAAGTGGCCTCATAAGTTTGTATTTTTGCACTGTGGAAAGTGCTTTGCTGATCTCCTTCCATCTGGCTCAATCAGGCTCTTTTTGTTCTCTGTGGTGATATATATCCCTGTGAGTTTTCTTAGTTCAATAAGAATTATAGATTAAAAAATAAATGAATCTGTAAAGCAAATTCTAATGATGAATACATTCCTATCTTTCTGCAATAATCCTGATGCATATTTGTGAAATGAAAACAAACTATTCAACAACTTTAACATTTTTCCGATCAATAAACTTCAGGAGAGGGAAAGAACACTAAATTGAAACAAGGCTGTGCAAGCAATGAATTGTCTCCTTTCTTTTCAAGCATTCTTTTTTTTTGCTCTTTTGCAAAACCAGTTATCATGAGACAACTGATACAAATAAAGAAGCCATCCCTTAGATAAGTACAGGGGAAACGTACAGAAGAAATGTAAATAGGAAATATGCTGAATGGGATGTTTGATTTGGAATTTATGTTATCTTAATACATTCTACACTGAAAATATCTCTGAACAGAAAGTCAAAATGTGGGGCTAATGAAAACAGAAGTGGAAGAGGAAAATGGAATCTATTTTAGGATGTGTGCAGTCTTAGGACTTATTCCAATAAACAGGTGGCATTTCATGATTCACTTCCAGTGCAAGAGACAGCTCAGAAAGGGACGTTATTTGGGCCACTCAGTTCAGACGAGAGCACCTGCAGTTCTGGTCCCTCCTCATCTGGGATCTGTCACCTGAACCATGGTTTCCAAAATAAACCAGGGCACGTGGGAGATGGTGGGTCCCCAGTTTGGCAGGGGAACCCACCAGGCTGCTGCTGCGGTGGGCATGGGGTGAGCTGACAGCAGCTATACTGGGGATGGAGTCTATAGCAGGTCTCCTGCGCTCTTTGCCTGACCTTTTTGCTTTTTTTCTGCAGTGTAGCATTGGACTGATCACATCTGCTCTAGAAAAAAAGGACTATTTCAACAGCGTTTGACCTACATCCCCATAAAGGGAGATGGGGCTGGACAAATGTCTCTAAAGTCATGAACTGCGCACCAGGGAGCTGTATTTCAAGAGGCAATCTGCTCCCTATCTCATATCTTTAATTTCGATTATGAAACCCAACCGCAGAGAAAATAAAGAGAGGAACTCGGCATTAATTACTAACTTCTAACTTAATAAAGCATCCTCTGCAAAGGGCCCTGTGTGGCTGCAGCACTCGGCAGCGCATGCTGGAAATGCAGCAGCCGCTTCCCTCCCCGGCTCCCCGGGGCTGTTCTGACCGCAGTCTGCTGGAAACCGGCTGCAAATTGCTCCTTCCCCTCTGCCGGCTGGATGGCGGCTGGTATGCCCGTTCCCGTTCTATGCACACACATTTCCCACCCGGCAACGTCGACCCAAGAATAAGAGCGTGACGGCAACTCTTGCTTCCCGCTCCCAGGGGATCCGCTGGTGTAACCCACACTCGCCATCTACGTTTCACTCTGTTTTCTGTACATTCAGTCTGTCTGTAAGCAAGACCTGTCCTCTAGATACCCGTGTGCTGCAGTGAATGACATAAACATATATCCATGCACACACATATTCAATAGAGTGATGTGGATATATACTGCTGCAGCGTCTAACATCTTCTGGGGCCTATATAAAGTCTCCTGCTATAGTAAGATGGCTGGTGATGATTTACCTGCTATAAAAGTAAATAATGCCACGTTTCTGTGTCCTATGCACGGGGATATATTTTAATATACTTCATATTAAAATAAAGGAAATACATACCCATATCCAGCCCCCACTACTACACAAATTAGGCAAATAAACAGTGGCAGACCGCACAGTTCTTGAGCTCTCGGGGCCTGAGGCTGGTATTGTTAAGGCTGAAGTGGAAAAGCGCAGACTGCCCCAGCCAGCCTGCACAACGCGTGTGCGCGTTCTGTGGAAATCAAAGTATTAACCGCGCCATCTTTAAATCCCTGCACCCTGTCAAAGCAGAGAAATGCTGGGAAAACTCCTCCAAGTCACACTCAAGACCCCCACACCGCACTCTCCCATTTTTGGGTCAGACCCTGCCAGCGGTGACGGAGATATGAGAGGCGTAAAAATGGAGCAAGAGGGACTTTATGCTTTCAGTGTGTGAGAGAAGCATTAGCTTTGTTTTTCTGCTCTGAAGGGCTTGCTCTCAACCCCATTGACAACATTAAATGAATGCATGAAGTGCTGAAACTCGGGAATTTGCTCCAGTGTGTCACATAACGAATACCCAGTGCAGACAGTATTTGATATAACTATATTAAACTACACACTTGGCCTGCTAACTCAGGTAAGTAACCTGTTGAAAGAGAAACATTTCTCATCTAATCAGGCACATGGTATGTTAAATGAAATACCTAACCTAGTACATCACGTCAATATTAAATCAAATTTGTTGCATGTTGAACAGCTCTTCCAAGAAGCAGATTGAATTATCATGCACAGCTAGTGATGACAAGATTACTGTGCATTAGCTTTCATTAACTAATGCGCCAAGTTCATATATCACCTGAGCTGAAATAAATGTATGGCATGACGACGAGGATCTACCAATAAAAGGCAAGACCTCAAGATGCTGCAACTTCACGATTCTTCTATTTCCCAGAGACTGCAATCTCCTAGACATTATTTTGTCAAATGAGATATTTTTGTTTCAATCTAACAATGGACAAGACACATGACAGAGACACTTGAAGGCACCCCTTACGGAAAATATTCCATTAGATTAATTAAGCTTTCTACAGGATAGGCAAAATAAAACCTTACAAAATCTGGGGGGATGGAAGCAAAGGGAGAGAATTTTTAACTGTATATTCAGTTTTGCTTATCAATTTTTAAATTAATTGCATCTGCTTGTGAAAGACTGCAAAAAAGATTTTGTTAGGTTCAAGATATCTCATTTAATCCATACATGTTAAGTAAAAAAAGAAAACAGGAAAGCTGCCCTGTGTACGTATAAGCAGATAAGCACACAATCAAACAAATGTCTTCCCCAAATCACTCTGGAATCTGAGAATCAGCTCAGTTCTTTCTAGTTCAGCAGGTCCCAACGCATGCCCAGGACTGCTAATTCACATCACGTTGTCTGCAATCTCTGCTCTCCCATCTATGCAACTTCATTTCTCCGTAGACTGAGATTTCACGGTTTTAAGGCATACAAACAATATCTTAGCACAGTTGTGCTCTCAAAGTCTTTGTTACAATTGCTTTATAATTACCATTTTTCCAAGCTGGTTTGATATCCATTAGTTAGATTTAATGTATGTTAAAAGAAAGACCTAATGGGCACTTATCAGGAATCCAAATAATAATAATAAAAAAAAAGAGATTAAAAACCCCTTCACTTTGCCCTTTATACCACATATCACTATAAAAATACACAACCCTCTCTGTCTACTTGTGACATAAACAGAAAAAGCTAAAACTTCATCCAGTTTTTACTGATAACGCCAATTCTCTATTCAGCTTTATCTTACAGTTTGTTTTTTAATGGCTGGTAAATGGTTGCAGAATCATTAAAGGTTGGTTAACCTTCTCAGTCTAATTTTGACCTACAAGATACTTAATTTAATCATTCCCCCATAGAAAAGGATTGAATCATTACTTGCAGACATGTGGTGATGGCCATATTACATTAGATCTTCATTAACTCAAGTTAATAATGGCTTTGTACTAATGGAAACCTCCCCTTACTCCTAATTCCCCCCCCGCCCCAAATTGGAGAGCTCACTTAGTGAATACTCTGCATCCGATGCTAGACATAAGACTAATTGTTGATGGGAAGACGAAATACTGAAAAGCAGGATAAAATGCACAACATTTCCTACTTTTTTTTTTTTTTTCCGAAGAGTGTCCTGATATCAGTTTTCTTCCCCACAGAGCATGGGAATCTCATGCCCTCCTCCCAGTAGGAACACTTCACCCTTCAAGTGATTTCATCCATTGCAATGAGGTCTCAGGAACAGAAGGACAGCACACTAGAAGAGCCACCAGTGATCCCCAGTGAGTTTTACTGGCCCTAACTGGGGTACCAGTAGCAGTCGAAACAGCACAGCGAGATGCTCCTCGTGGGCGAATTTACCTTGCCAGGAAATATGAATCTGAGAATGGTATTTGGAGAACTGCTGTAGTGTTAAAGACTAAAACATCTCAGTGAACAAACTTGTATCCTCAAGTTAAAAAACCAGAAAGTATTCAATAGGTGATTTGAAGAACTTTCACATACTCATTGTTAAGGGTTTCAAATGAAAACTTGGGAGCCATTGATGAAAGGTGCTGAGTGGAGTTACACAGGTAAACAGGAACGTGTGCCAGACATCGAGTTGAAAGAAGTGCCTGAAACTCTACTGCAGATGTAATAAATTGCAAATATACTTAAAATAAACTGCATCCCACATGCTCTAGATAGAAAACTAAATAAAAACAGCACTTTCCTTCCAAATGACATTCCTTCAGTCATAACTGATAGCTACTGTCATTCTCTTTCACTATTACTTCTGTAATCGTTGGCAAATTTTGACCTTTCAAGCAGCTAACCTAATTCATAAAGGATGCCACTTCCTAATTAGCGGAGACATCGGATTCTCAGCTTCAAACAAGGCAAGAGTCAACCTAATGAGAATCAAGAGAGTGAGCAGGTCTGGAGAGATGACTGAGCAAGATGAAGAGACTGCTCTCACCTGGAACTGAAATAACACCTTCTTATTGTTAAAAATTAAGTATCTCAGGAGAGAAAAAGCACCGATGCAGCATATACATGGGCATGGCGAGACTGGAAGAGAACTTGGGTACAGCAGCCTGCAGCCTGCTGAGACCCTGCGTGCCGCAGAGAAATAATAGAAATAAAGTTTCAAGATGGGCAAAAGCAGATTCAGCCTCTGAGCAAATAGTTCTGACTGCATAAATTGATGAGCCTCGGCTCGGCTGAGCTCCTGCAGATGAATCCTCTCGATTCCCAGTGGCGAATTCAAAAACTGGAGAGAGCATGACTTAGGACAAGATATCCTGAACATCACCACTGACCTGTGCTCTCAAGTACGGGCAGGATTCATGCTTAACTGGAGACATGAGAAACTAGTGAAATCATGCGGACCCGGCTGCACAAAACCTCGGACTTAACACATTTTCCACGAGGCTTGAATCCAACCCTTGAATTCTAACAATATAATGTAACATTATAGACTACAAAGTAATTAATATAATATAATATAATATAATATAATACTATGTTATTTGTAACTGCTGGTTAAAAGGAGGCAGACAGTGGACTACTGCAGGGTTGTAACTCCCTTCTAGAATGGTCTCAGAACATGATTTCCAAAATTTTTTTCTTTACATCAACTTGACCATTTTTTCTGGAGGGAAAAACCATCAGTCTGGGGATTTGCATTTTTTTTTTTCTCACCTACAGTCCTATAATTCACTTCCTTGCTCTTGGGACTAGATGCTTCTGAAAAGGAAATTAAGAGAACAGATTTCATAACCACCCACCTCGAAACAAAATGGAAAGCACTACCACATGTGTTTGCAGAAAAACAATTTCTTACCTTACAATTGTGCTTGGCCGAGCAAAAGACCTTCAAAAAGAATATTGTGTATCCTAAGTCTGTGTGAGAGTCAGGCTGGATAAAGCCATTTTTAATAGCGTATGAAGCAGCACCTCCCCAAGCTGCAGAAGATGGCACTGATTTGATACACGTGCGATGAACCCAGAAGGAATGCGCCCAGCTTGGGATGAGCTCTGGGATGACTGGGAAAGCCTGTTGAGACCTACTCTGTCTCTTGAAGATTTTACCTTTACATGATGTCTCTGAAACACATGGCATTTGCATTATTATTTCCAGGGCTACCGGCAGAACGGGCACCCGGTACAGACCCCGACCTCCCCGTGTCACATCTCCCCCAGCACCCGCATCAGCCCAGGACCATGAACCTGGTCAGGCGCTCTGCTGAATTCGAACCTTCCTACCAAGCTGGTAAAAGAATATTGAATGTTTTAATTATAAGCAGCACTAAGGAGCTTTTGGAATGGTGCATAATGGAAGAAAGGGTTTTCCACTCGGTGTCTTATTCACGTTAAAAAAAAAATGAAGTGTCTTCCCTTCAGATACCAGGCACTGCTGCTTTCTTTTCCTCTCCTGCCACCCAGCAACAGCCGCTGGTTCCCTCGCTGCAAGAACGACCTGCAGGACACCAGGAATCTCCTTGTGAACTGTACTATCAGGTTGGAGAAGAGGAAGGAGCCAGAAATGCAGATTCCAAATTCTCCACATGAATATATGTATACACAAATGCAACTATATGCCTTAAAAGATTAATTTCAGAAGCCTTAAATTGCAGTTTAATTTGAAAACTAATTCAGCCTCATAATTGGCTTTCTGTTCAAATCACTGAGGCTAAAGATTTAAATTCTTAATATTCAGATGACTTTCAAGTTTCTGGCCCCATCTGTGCATTAGTCCATGGTGTTAATCTCTGAGGGAATCTCTGCTGGCATAGAAATAAAATAAACAAACTGGGACACTAGCAGAATAATCGGCTTTTAAAATCCTTGGGTTTTTTTTTATATACTGCTTATTTTTATGAGATTGTTTTTAACTCAATTTGCCACATATAGATTTGGCTCCCAGCTATTAATATTTCATTTTTCACGTGGCATGCTGTCAACGATTATTTTATCAGACTTCCATGAAATCAGGAGGAGATAGGGAAATTTTAAATTACAACTTTCCTCATGTAAGAAATACTAATATTCCTTTATTTTGGAGGACTGTCCATACTCAGCGCTCCTTCGCACCATTCCCAGGGAGAACTATCCTGCCTACACAACACCACGAGAAAGAAGCAGCTGGATCAAACTCTAGTTTAAGAGAAAACACCTGAAGTTTCACTATTGACTTGAAAGGGACCAAGATGTATCCAGAGAGTTAGTGAAGTGGAAAGGATGACTGGGAATGGAAAAGGCCAGTCTGACAGGAACAAATTGTTTTGGAGAGATGTGTTAATTTTTGACAATCTTTCTGTTAAAAAAAAAATAGATACAACCTTGAGCAAAGCACTCGAGTTGCTGCGGAGCATTTCACATTGACCTTTTCAGAACTGAACGCTTCAGTTAAGTAAGACATCCACATCCTACCGTAAGGTACATTTTGTGGTGGTTATATCAAAACTAAGCTTCTGCAGTGATCGAAATAATCCTTCTCCCTCACAATTCTGTTCCGTGATTAAACTCCCTTTATTTTTTTTCTTTTACATTTAAGCATTTTCATTCTATCTTATCGAGCAATTTTTGGTTTTTTGGAAACTGTAGGATTTCTTTTGAAACAGCACTCCCCACGGACACCCGTGGGATGCACAAAGGCTGGGCTCATCGCAGTTGCTGTTGTACAGGGGGAAAACCCCACCCTAAAGCCCAGCTCCTCTCTGGTTTAAGGTGGTGGATTTTGCATAGATTTTTCTCAGATGTGGGCTGTGAAAGGGCAGCAGAGCCCTCGCAGGGCGGGCAGCGTTGGGCGGCAAAGCTCTGCAGCCCATCCCGCTTTATCAGCGCCTGGAAGGCAACTTCTGCAGCTCTGGGAGAACTTTGCTTATTAAGGCTGCCAGAGGGACCAGGGGAATTTCAGCTCGAGCTTGCAGCTGCATTTTTAAAACTTGGCTGTGTTCTTCGTGTAGAGGCAGAGTTCAAAGAGGCAGAACATTATTTGATATGAGTAAAACACGGTCTTTTAAGATACACTTTCAAAAAGCGGTGCGTTAAATCAAAACAGCTCGTGGAGGGGGAGAGAAAGGAAGAAAGATGGTCCCGTGGAAAAGAAAATCCTGCATCACTATTGCCGTTCTGCATTTACACATTCAAATTGTCCGGCTGCATGACCTTAGGCTAGATAAACAAAAAAATGCATTAAAATGTTTTTCAGAGAGTATCAGAAGAGGAAAAAGAAACGCAATGCAGTCTAAGACCCAGCACGCACTTAGGGATGTGAAGGGGCCAGGCTGTGGCACACGTGTTCACTACAGAGAACTTCACACGAATGAGCTCCTGATTTCAAGAACACTATGCTACACTGTGAGACACTATTTCAATTAAGCTATTATAATCTTAACCAGCAACAACAACCTATTATAATTAATAATACTTGATGATTACTTTTCCATTCCTGTCAAGCGCTGCTTCAAGGTGACTCGCACACCGCAGAGAGCACACGCTCCTCGGAACCCCGGCAGCCTGAGTGCTCTGCAGTCTGGGAAGCCCCTTCACTTGAACCCCATCAGCCTGTCTCTAATGACTCTCTTCACATTCCTGCCAATTTTTCCAGCTCTTGGACAATCTCCTTTTAAAGGATATTTATATTTTAGGCTAAAGCAAAGTTGCTTCTTCCACGGGAGGCTAAGTGCCCAGCAGTATCACACTGTGGGTTGGAGCACACATCCTTCCCACGTTCCCATTTTCTGGGTTCGCTCTACCTCCTTTTGGCTTATTCACTGCAGAGTCGGTCGGTCACATCTTACTTGGCCGCCCTCCATCCCCTGCCACGGCCAGGCGCAATTTCAGCTGTCCCGCAGGGTTGGAGAGGAGGCGCGGTGCTCCCTTCCAGCTCGCTGCATCCCGGCTGCTGGGAGGAGACGTGGTGCAGCATCCTCTGCAGGCACATCCCAGCCTGCGCCCCGGACACCGTCGCTTCGTCCTGCACCCCAGGGTGTCCAGTGGCAGCTCTGCAGGGACCTTTCCTGGTCCCTTTGAATGGGATCTGCTCCGCTGAACCTGCAAAGTCTTATGGGGGCTCTCCCTGCAGCTCAAGGTCACTGTGCCCTGTGCTCAACAGCATATTTTTGACGGTTTTGCTCTGCAAAATTTCCACGGGTAGAGCTTGAGCTCCATATGTCTTTTTTTTTTTTTTTTTTTTTTAAATTTTTAATCTGGGCAAAATTCCTACTGACTTGAAACAGTCATCGGCTGCTCACACCAGCTGCCCTCAGAGTCAGCATTTATTTGGGATATTCTAATACTCTCGCTACTTTTCTCATAAGAGGTGTGCAGAATTATTAAGAACATTGCAGATACTGTGGTAATCGAGTAAAACTGTATTTTCAATCACGGCCATTATAAATGGGCATATGGAAGATGTGAGAAACAACAATTGTACAGGATATCCAGGGAAGCATTTTCAGTCCTCAGGCACAGTTCAACAGCAATGACCAGTGGAAAATGAATGCTGAACTCCTGTAATATATAATAAGATTTTTTAGTTTGCTTGAAGCAAATCTGTACTTTAGACATGGATATACGCACATATGCATATATATATTTACAGATGCATATACATACACAACATACTGTTATATGAACACATTCTGCAGTTACCTCTAAGAGTGTGCAATGTCCTTCATTTGTTGACCATTGCCACAAATGATCTTGAATTCTGCCCACGTATTTTTTCCCTTGCGAAGGCTGGTGTGGTACCTCCTTAGTTATTGTGATATTCTGAAGCATCTTGAAGGATAAAAAAGTTTCCAAATCCCTGCAAGATCCATGCTTAGCTAAATACATCATCTAGACTTGTATCTACAGAAAACAGGGATTCGTAACTTTGAGGCAAAGGAGGAGCACGCAGACACCCACAGTAACTCTACGACCTCTCTATCACTTTCCCAAAGACACAACATAAGGTTTATTGCCAAGTACATGGAATGAGGACCTCAGATACCTAAATTCCCAGGAGGTTCTACAAAAGCAAAGAACAGAAGCTCAATACTAATATAAACCTTTAAAAGAATAATGATTAAACAGGACAGAGGGGAAAAAAAAACCCAACACATCAAAGACAAATGTAATTGCTTTTGAATAAAACCAGATTGCTTTCTACCTACCTGCCTTAAAGGCAAGCACTCCAGCCTGGGATACAGAATACCAAAAATCACTGGTAGAAGCAGAGGCACAAGTATTTTGTAGGCAAAGTTATCCTATTCTGATTTAATAGCTCAAAGGCTTATCTGGATTTCAGACAAGAAGAGGATGCAATTTACTGCTTGTTTGACGCAAATGAGCAGAGCCAGTTACAACATTTCGGAACGCTTTGAATATTGATCTGACCTAGAGTAAGATGTAAGAAATTTGATTTTCTATAGAAACGTTGTCTCAATTGTCAAACTTTGCTATGCCCCAAAGTGGCCTTCAAACAGAAGTGGGACAATCCTCCAGGAGGATGTCACGAGAGCCATCAGCTCAGGGACTTCTTGTGTCCCCCCTGCCAAGCAGAACCGGGATCCACACTTTGTCACCACCCAAAGCATCTCAGGAAGGGAGCTGTACCTATTCTTTCCTCAAAAATAATGTCATCTTCTATCCCCAGTACGTGTCACCCCAGCAGCCCGTTCCTCACAATGCTGAAAGACAATCAATCAGGACTGAGAATCACCTTCTTAAAAATAGTGGCCACCGGAGACTTCCCTATGACACCTCAGGCAGCGGAGAAGCCGTGATAAATGTTTGCTGACACAAAACAAAGTCACGCGGTGCTTAACCCTTCGGCTGGCAAACAACTGAGGATAAAATTTATCCTAGAAAAATCGCCCTCTGATTTCAAGAGACTTCCAATTGTACTGGTGACACTTTTTACAGTATAATTTCTGTTTAAAAAACTAATACACTCATATTAGTTATGCTCAGGAATAAGCTAAAATAACCCTGCTACCATATTGGAAACTGCACAGTTACACCACACTTAAATAATGAATCAACAATATAGTTGAAAACATGAAAGCCCCTTATAACTGTGACTTTTTAAGCATATAAACATGTTCAAATAAAAATAATCACTTGTATTCTGTGTACAGCTTACACCGTCACTAATTTTTCACCCATAAACTTTCTGAAGCTCTGCTTCAGGTTTTTCCCCATTTCACCCTCTGTAAGAAAAGTCTATGGGGACGGAGGACGGGCCAGCAATTTCAGTGGGAATATTCTCACTTCAATAGGTTTGCATGAGGCTCCAAATAAGAAAGTATTTTCTTCACACCTTGGGACACAGACTACATTGGAGTCTGACTGGGAGCCAGATATTGAGTTGGCAAATGACTGGATTAAATATCAAGGAGTCAGATATTCATTTGCACCCTCTCTGCATCCAGAGATAGCAGCCAGATTGTTCTCACCTCCATCAGTCTTCAACAAAGCGCCAGCAACAGCAAACCTGTCCTACACTCCCCCTATTTCAAGAAGAGGCAAAGCCACCGCGTCAGATTGATGTTTGAAAGGTGGTGATAACTTTAAGACTTTTTTCCAACGGTACCTGGTTTAGAGCCTTCATCAACAGATCCATTATAGACTTGGTTTATAAACTCCGGTCTGTTGTCATTCATATCAATCACATAGATGTAAAGGTCAATAGGATTCTCCACCTTGTTTCCATTCATATCCACCGCATGAGCCCGGAGCTGGGAATAAGCACAATAAAAGCATAATATCAGCAATTGGATTTGTTGCAGAATGAGAGACCATGTTTTGTGAGAATTGACTTCACCTCATAAATACTTTCTCAAAATTGAACTGAGCGGGCATCTAATTCCAGCAGAAAGCAGTGACGTGGTTTCCATCTAGACTCCACACACAGACAGTTTTTCAAGGCTTAACATAATATTGAAAGAATATTTCAAAATAGCAACTGTCAGTGGAAACACTTTAACTCTGGTGTAGTGATGTTATCTCCTTCACTGCTAACAGACCACTATTTTAATTTTTAAGATGTGGTGAACCTTGCCTGACGATCTGAAAAGCAAATTTTGCTTAGTTCCAAGCACACTGAGGAAATGAGTTTGACTTAAGAGGTTTCTTCTGGGAACCTTCAGCCTTTCACACCCACAATAACAGGGATTAATAAGCGAAGATATTTCAGAATGACATTAGTATTGTTTATTCTTTGTTCAGTCATGGTCTCTAGGAACAGCAATAGCTACCAACCCCATTGCTTTAAGCACCAAAAGACATAAAGAAAGTCCCTTTCCTTCAAATGATGGGAGCCCCCGTGACATTAAGAATGAAATATTTTTCTCAGGCTTGACTAAAATATCCAATGGTGAAGCATTACAATAACCAGAGCCACAGTGTTGAGTCCTCAGTTAAACTGAAACCACGGCTCTATCTTATTAGTAATAACCATCAGTAATAATGCTCGAGAACAAGAGCATCTGTTTTCTGAACAAAAGGGACAGATACAGCATGTCAAAGTGAGTAATTAATAAAACAAAGCAATCAACAATAGTCTGGAACAATCAGTAATCAGGTGAAAAAAATGGATAGCTCTCTCATTAAAGGGAACAGATGGCTACTCTAACTGGCGTGTGCGCTGAGCGGAGCTGCCGGTGTTGGAAAAAAAAGATAAAAAATAGAGACAAGCGAGGAAAGGGCTGCTCGGCCCCTGCCGATGGCTGGGGGCAAGTGCTGCAGACCCCATTTGTCACCCTTCTTCATTTCGGCACCGGGAAGCACTGCTGAACCCCCACGGAAACGGGGGCTGGTGCTCAGGAGGGCTGCGGGACACCCCGCGAGGCTGGCAGGGTGACGGACGGAGCCTTCAGAGGACGTTGGCTTGGTGCAAGGGCTGGGAGAGCAGGGCTGAGGGACCGGGACCTGCCCACCGCCCCGCAAGCACGTTGCCACACACCAGCTCGTGCCTTCAAAGGGATCGAGAGCTCTGGTCCCCCCCAGCAGCTCCCCAGGCCATAGGGATGCTGCCGGGAGCCGGAGCTCTGGTGCCAAGGAGGTCTTGAGCTCCTCTGATGCATGACAAATAAATGTGCTAATTGCATTAGCGCCAGCTTCCGTCTTTAGCTCTCGCTGTGCCGTGATTGATGCGGCTTTCTCCTTCATGTACGGTGTTCAGAAGTCCAGAGCTTAACAAAAGAAACCACACGCTATTAAGATGGGCTGGATTAACATTTAATCAAGCAAAGAGAACAAACTGCCATGTGAAATGAGCTGGGAGAAAAACATTTTTTTAAAGGAAGTTAAGCAGCCCTTTTCCTTTAAAGAGTGAAGAAATGTGGCTTTGTTTGCAACATAGGATGTACCATTTGTATTGCACGACTTGTAATGCTCTAAATATCTGCATTTCTTGCCTGCATACAAACCGCTTTGACTCCCACCTGTTGAGCCATCCTTCATCACGTCAGACGTGGCAATTCAATAACTTTACCAGTCAGAGGTCAGACTGCCTTTGAAAAAAAAGTAATTCGGAGCTAAAATTAAAGTTATTATCTTCAAACTGAGGCAGCACTGGGCTCTCTTGCTGCATTTCCAGCAGCAGAAACGGTTCCATTCAGAGATAAAGCAGAGAGCAAAGCTGGTATCTTCCCTCTCAGATCTGACTCTCTCCCCGCAAATTTTTAATTACATTTGATAGCTTTTGTTTGAAATCTCCAGGAGTAAGAGATTTCTCAGCAATGCACATCTATCTGCTTGTTGCACTCACTAAGCACATGTACCCATGAAAGCGTTACCTCTTGCACTCAAGGAAAAAAAAATATTCAATAAGCAAGACTGCAGAAATCTCATCAAAGCTGTGGTGACGTGCACAAGTGTCACCTGCGCCCGGCACCGGGGCTGAGCTCTGGGAGGGAAGACAGTGCCTGAGGGCACTGGTGCGGGCGCTGGTGTCCCAGCTAACAGCTTTTGGGTGGCCAGCACGGCACCCGCTGCCCAAGCCCAGCCCAGCAAACCCTGCGCCTCTGCGCCCCGGGATGTGCCGGTGTCTGGGTGTCCGTAGCTGCTCTTTGCTCCCAACGCAGCCGGTACTGCTGCCGGTACTGCCGCCCTTCTGCACACTCCTCTGCTCGTTCCTGCTCCTCTTTTGCCTCACTCCAATAAACTTTTTTTTTTTTTTTCTTTTTCCTCTTGGGCTTGCTTGAATTCTTTTAACAATTCTCATGTGCCGATGCCTCCGCATCCTTCTCCAACACGTTGCTCCTCCATGGTCAGTGCCAGATGCAGCAGAGGGAAACGAGAGGCTGAATCTTGGCTCGGTGGGAGCTCCTCCTCGTCAGAGCCTGTTCCCGGAGGAGGGAGCAGAGGCAGGACGGACCCTCGTGGGGCAGTCTGTCCACTGAGAAACTAGTCCTATCTCCAAGGCAGAGCAGATACTACATTTCCTTCCCTTAATTCCTTCCTCCCTTACATTCCTGCCCTACTCTTTGCATTAAAGAGGCATCCTCAAGCTGGACAACACGTTTAGTTCTGGAGTCGTCCTTCAGGTGCGAGGCACAGTTAGAGTCTAACGCGGTGCTCCAGGGCTCAGGCTGCCAACTGCTCCTGCCTGGGACCAAGAGGGTGTTTGGTGGTAGAATCACGGGTGGGATGGAAAGCAGACACATGCGAGTGCTTTGTGGCACTGAGCAAGGCACAAAAGGTGACAGCTGTGCTCCACCAGACACACACGTCATTTAGAGCTGGAAAAACCACCCCTGAAAAAGGCTGGTGAGACCAACCTGGGCCACGGGACAAATTCCAGACATGGGTCATGCATGAGTATTCAAGCTGGTGTCTAGCTGCAGACACAGTTAAGAAACATTTATAAAGTTGGTCTGAAATACTTACATTGTCCCCAAGAGGGAGAACATGACAAGAGTAGAGAAGGAATAAATAATATCGAATGCAGTACCTTGCAGAGGATTCTGAAAAATTAATACAGGTCCCAGCTAATCTTGAGCTGGTGTATCGCTCTGCTGTACACCAGCCAAGCTGGCTCGATATTCTTTAACAAATATTGCTTAAAAGTATGACAACCATTCCTATCATATTCAGCAGCAGCTACCACAAGTCTCTGAGGTTTTTCTACTGACAGTTTCCAGTGTAAATGTAGCTGTTGGCATACAAATGATTCAGTATCATGATTATTGATTACACTGGAGGCTGGTGGTATCTGAAGGTAGTTAGTCAAAGTCAACACAGTGAATTGTGTTAAATATGACTATTACTTATGCACTAAT
Organism: Caloenas nicobarica; assembly: GCF_036013445.1. Taxonomy (NCBI): domain Eukaryota; kingdom Metazoa; phylum Chordata; class Aves; order Columbiformes; family Columbidae; genus Caloenas; species Caloenas nicobarica. Next base: position 11,778,129 of record NC_088259.1, read on the forward strand.
ACCACTAATACAAATATACATTATCAATCAGTGACAGAGCCTTAAAGCAATAAGCATACAACGTCATGCCTAATTTGTGTGCTCTTAATTGTGATTAAAAGTTCAAATTAGAGTACTGTGACACAAATGGCTAGCATTACTCATTAGAACTTGGTTCAAAATATTGGAATTAGCTCTTGTATCCCTTAATTTCCAATAATTTTTTGTCTCTTTGTACTTCAAATAACTCCTTTTCAGACTATAATCCACCTGTTCTGCTCCAGCCATTTCTGAGACAGTATTTCATCAATCTGATGCTGAAGGAATACACATCTGGGACTAGCTTAGGACTTACTTCAAAGTTTCTCCATAATGCACATTACTTCAGTATCACAAGCAATTACTGCTTACTGACATGTTTATGTCGATGTCTTTTGAAAACACAGCTTGAAAAATGTCTTGGAAAACTAACCTGCCAATTTACTGTCCCTTGTACTTGCCAGGCCTAACTGCAGCTTGATATGAAATTGGTGTCTGGATCCGAAAAGACGCTCGGAGTCACTAATTCTGTCAGCCGCACAAATGGGACTTGGGTAACGCAGCTAAATAAGGGCAGGAGAACTCATGCATATTAAATATTATCACCTGCTGAAACTTGTTTGACATGCAATGAACATTGGGGCCATGAAGTTGATCAGACGGCTGGAGCACGTCTCCTATACGGAAAGGCTGAGAGAGTTGGGTTGTTCAGCCTGGAGGAGAGAAGGCTCCGGGGAGACCTAATACCAACCTTCCAGTACCTAAAGAGGACCTGCAGGAAAGCTGGAGAGAGACTTTTTAGAGGTGCATGTAGCGATAGGACGAGGGGTAATAGCTTTAAACTGAAAGAGGATAAATTTAAATTGGATATAAGGAATAAATTTGTCACCACGAGGGTGGGGAGGCCCTGGCACAGGCTGCCCAGAGAAGCTGTGGATGCCCCAGCCCTGAAAGGGTTCAAGGTCAGGTTGGACGGGGCTTTGAGCAACTGACCTAGTGGAAGGTGTCCTGCCCAGGGCAGGGGGGCTGGAGCTCGATCTTTAAGGTCCCTTCCAACCCAAACCACTCCATGATTCTACGGTTAAGGGCTGACTACAAGCTGAGAAGCACGAACACACGGCTGCCGCAGCGAGACGGCAGCAAGACGTGGGGAATGAGCTCGAGCTCGTGCTTGTGCTGGGAGTGTGGCCCGAGGCTGCGTCCCCAGACATGGACACCAGAGATGCTGGAGCGGCTCCCACAGCATCACTCAGCACAACACGTGCGTTTCTGCTCCGCGATGTGGTGTTGGTTAAGTGGCTGCAAAGCCCTTCTCATTTTTCTCTGCTCATTTTTTGCAGCTGACTCTGCGTCTGGGATGTCTGCAAGGTCCCTGGAGAACTGGTACTCCGGTTTGAAACGCAGACAAGAAAAGAGATGAGGCCAAAACGCAGCTGAACTTGCCATCACGACCACTGCCAGCTGTGCTGGGGGTTAATGCAGGAACGCCAGCACGCACCTGGGCAGCCAGAGTCCCAGAGGCACGTACCTTTCTGCATACATCAAACTTGGAATGATCCTCCCTAAAAGTTCAAGAACTATCTTGAAAATGTAGCTTTGCTACAGAACTCTCAATCTAATCAGAATAAATCTGTTTCACCTTAGGGAAAAAGGGAGATTTCATCAGACAAATGGCTTGCTAAACGTGGGGAGAGTTAAAACACTAGTATTTTAAAAATGGTAGTCCTGAAGCGATACAGATAATTATGCATAAGAAAATATGTGTTGAAAATGTGGGAGTTAATGAAACAGAACTCTTCGTATGTAGCCTCACAAACACTTGCAAATTATATATATATTTTTTTATAATTAGTTTTTAGATTACCTGGGAATGAAAACAGCAAGGACAACACTTGACAGTGACAGAGATGCTGAAAAGACGTCATTCTGTTTAGGGCTGCAGAAAACCTGAAGTTCTATAACTGCACCTGTCTTCAGCCAGAGCAGCAAGCCCGTATGGGACAAGAAGCCCATGTCCTACCAGGTAAAAAAGCCCAGAGACCAGGGATGGTGCCTCGCAGCTCCATCAACATCCTCCACCCCAGCTGTAGAGTTAAGCTACTAGTCTGAGCTAAAGAAAACTCTACAGCAGATGTCAAACCGATTTAAAGATGGCCAAACTCCACAGCTCATATCCAAGCCTACACCTCAGTGACTGCTCCTCCAGTGCTCGGTGTAAGCCCAGCTCCAAGTCTGTCTTCCCTTTCAATTAGAGTCTCAGCTAAATGAAGTGTCACAAACTCATCTGCTTCTCTGAAACTTGCAATAGCTGAGATTATCTTCCTTCTGGAAGCTGGTCTAATTTTTTCTAGTTTCTACGATTGTCCATTCCCACTGTAAGTTTCTGCACTAGTGTTTGGGTCATTGCTTTGTACACAGTGTATTTATAAATGTTTTGTAAAGGATTATTAAATGAACAATTGATGGTTCAATAAATCATGGGTCCATTACTATTGAGGCTGAAGGTTCTAAAGGTTGTTTACAGCCATGGCTTAAAATGTTCTCCATCACCTTCTACTGTTCCGCTAAGAAAGGTTTTCTGTCACTCACTATTGCTGTCTGTGAGGTCTCATAACATACTTCTCAGTTATTCACTCTCTATAAACTCCATCTTCCTGTAACCTTCAGAGTGTGAATACGCTTCTTTACATACGGATGTCGCTAGTTCAGTGTTTCCGTAAGGAACACAAAAGGCTGGAAATCCTGCACCGTGTATGAGGCAGAATTATCCAGTCACCTTTGCCAAGGCAAGAATTCAGTTTACTGAATTCACTGTAACCAGTAGGTTACAGGGGGCACATGATTTGTTATTATGGAGGACAAAATCTTTTTCATCTTATGTTTTTGATGGAGAGTGTCTGATAGTAGACATCACAGTGGCTCCATCAAAAGTGTTAACTTGTGTATTGTATTATTGACTACACTGTTATAATAACCTGGCATTTCTGAAACGATATCAACAACGCCGAGATGACACACACTCTATCTCCAATATTCCCTTTTCAAAACAACCTCTCTTCATATTTTCCTAGGCACAACAAACAAAATAATTGTTCTTGTTCACAGAAGATAAAATAATTTTCCTTCAGATCCTCTTTTACCCAGGGGAAATCTCATTTTCCACTCAACTAAAGAGGTAATCTGTTTTCTTTTTCCTTCTACCCCAGCCCAGAAGCTGTGTCAACATGGTTAACTGGCTACCTGATAAAGCTGACAGAATGTGCATCTCGGATGGTGCAGTTAGGGGTATGGTGTCAGTGGAAGTGACCCGTACCGTTTCGCTGACATTACAGCATCCCCTCGAACGGCTATTATGATGCTGATAGATGATACAGAGCAATCCATGAAACAACCTTTCACAGCCATTCCAGGAAAGAACTGGTGTGTAGACGCAGAAAGCGTTTGAAATTTTGCAAGGCTATCGTGCAAGGTGCAACGCTTTTTTTTTAGCAATTTGTGGGACTGTATCTGCTACGCAATTATGCTGTGCAATACAGGGGATAGGTTTTATATCAAAACATAATGGCCAATTACACTCTAAGTATTCTGCAGGTAGAGCATTTTATGAACTAGGATAGCGTGAGGCACCACTTTGAGTGTAATTAATCATAATTAATTTCCTCATATTTAATATTAATCTATCTGCATATTTAAAAACCTATCTGACACACCCCCACCATACTGCCTGAACATCTCCTAGTGATTTAAAATGAAAAACGACTATGCCAATTATTGCATGTTTAGCTGCAGTAATGATTCTTAAATGAGTAATTTCCCAAGACGTGCTAACGTAGCAATTGTCTTCTCCTGGTTTTGGGGTGTTCAGTCCCCACAAATTTGCATGGATTTAACAAGCAGCGTGAAGCTGCACCGCTTTAAACAAATGACTTGGACTTTGTGTCCCAAAACGACATCAGTTTAATGCTGCTTTGCATTAGTTTGGCTGATTTAGCAAGGGCACGTTACACTAAAGGAAAGCAAAACCAAAACCAGCATCTCCATACACACACTCAATTGCTCCCGAGACTTATGCTCTTAATTAAGCCGGAGCATCCCTGTGCAACCATCTCCCAGGTCCCTGCTGACGCGGGGAGCCAGTCTAAACTGGGAACTGGGCTCTGACTTTGAACAAAACCCCCAGTCTTCTCAAAGCTGCGTGTCCCTTCAAGCTTGTGAACCCAGATAAAACTCAAGCTGTTTTATACTTACATGGTAGGAAGCTCTTTCTTCTCTGTCCATCGGGCGAGTCACATACATCCTGCCAGACACAGGGTCAATGCTGAACACTTCCATCGGCGGCTGGTCGGCTCCCACTCCGGTGATGCTGTATCTGATATGGATCTCTTTGTCCTTATCGGAACGAATCTGAACAAAATAACAAAGACAGCAATCGATACGTTTTGGACAAAAGCCATATGGATGTTTAAACAACTTTAAAGATTGGAGCCCGAGAGCTGCATAAATGTAATACCACTGTCAATTTTGACAAGGAGCCTGTGCACCAAAGGTTTGGGGAAAAGCCAGGAAAAGTGTATTCCACATATTTTCAGCTATTTTCCTCCTCTTTTATTCATGATGATTCTCTAGGAATCATTGAAATTCTGTCTTTTTGCCTTAGATGTGGAAGAATCTACACGCACAAAAACACTGTTTACATGTTACTGAAACCCTAAGCTCCTTAAAGTGTCCAAATTGTTCAGCCATACCCAGAGTCTCCCAGCCATTAATCACTTCTGAAAATGCTGTCTGCAAGCTCCCACACCATGTTCTCAGTCCCTGCGATTGTAGACACAAATACACCCGTGAAATTCTAAGAACCGGGCTGTTTGCTCCTTCTTTGTCCAAACCTGATGGCTTGACGAGGCAAGGCTGGCAATGCCCGGTGGGACGTCACCATTTCATTTGACTGTTAGTTGAGGAAAAGCATGTTTGGCATGTTGCTTTCGAAACCCCTTCCCTCCCATACCTTGAGAACCACACAACAAACCAAATCAGCATGACGAACTACACGAACCTTGGATACAGAGCCGAGAAAATAAAAAAGGGAGGTTAACATGTTGTCCTAGCAACCCTGACTATCTCTTTAAACCCAAATTTAATTTTCTGTTTAAATGCTGAAAGAAGTTCTTGCAACAGCATGACTATTCTCAGAAGAAAATGCAAGGTGCAAATAAATCACTACCCCCCGCAACACCACAAACTGTCTTGGCGGTGTAAAAGCGACGTGCATAAATTTTACCCTAACAGGTCTATGAATACAAGAAAGTAGTGGGAAGGTAATAGAAATCTCCTCGCTGAGTGCACGTTAGCATCTCTGCTACGGCAGCTGCACGCTCCGAGGAGCCTGAGTGGGCTCAGCGGGATGCAGGAGGTCTGTGCACCCACCAAAACAGCCCCAAATTTGGGGAGCAAAGATGGTTTCCCAAGGGAAGAGGAGGCTTCGCTTGTCAGGCAAAGGAACTGGGACAGGGCTGTGGGTTGCTCTCGTGTTCCTCCCGCACGGGATCGGCTGCTATCTCCTCCTCTCCGGACACGGGAGGCTGGCAAGATGCTGCAAAATAACATCAGATCCCCCGGCTCTGAGCACCTCCTTTGACGCCTTTGTCCAGATCGTTACCAAGTTTGTACACTGTTTTCTTTGCACTGCCTCCGCCAAATAGTCTGCTCCCGCTAACGGCTAATAATGTCAGTTATTACTAGACACTGCCAGGATTGATTCGTGCTGCACCTACAGTCCTGGCGCTGAAGGTCAGGGAATAGAGACAGTTTCATCTGTCTTTTCTCTACAGGATTCACTGCTAGTTTAGGCTTTTAGTACCAAGGAAAACTGATTTGACTTACACCGGTGTAATCACTTAAAAGAGGTACTGGGGACACTGTCAAAGTGCCCTCATGCTGCACACAACGCTTTATACAGGTTTTTGTGGGCCCAGTGGGTATTTGTAATAGGGACCTAAGCAGACAGGTATGAATCCAATTTTCATTAGCAAATCCGTGGGTGAAAAAGAGGATATTAAAATCAAGCTTTGCTTGCACAACTGTGGCTTTACTGACGGCAACCGAGTCACCAGTTCAATAACTGAAATTCACAGTCCCCATTTTGAGAAAGTCAGCTTCCACCCTGCCAGGCAGAAAGGGCTGAACGTTGATTTTTCTGTGAATGTCTGTGCAAATGTATAGCTCAAGTAAGAGAGTTCAAGCTCTAACCCGCTACGTACACATTTTTAGATAGGCTTAATGTAAGTGAAAATGTAGGAAGCCGCTGCTGGACCTCTGAGCTCTGAGGTGGGGTTCCCAGTTTGGCTCAACCATGGCTGCAACTGGAACACAAGTACCAAACGGCAAACCAGCTCCAAGGAACTAAGATGGACGCAATTTTAACCTGAATCATGGAAGAGGAGAGTCTGTTAGTTCTTTGTGGACATTTTTCTGCTCTATTTCCTGTTGCATACAGTACCCAGATGCCATCGTGATAGAAGCATTAGAAATGCATAGAGAGAGACAGAAACGGGGAAAAGGAGGCTGGATTTAAATATTCAGTGCTAAAGGCACTATATTTTATTTTCAGGAAATGCAGATAAACAGCAGCTCTCTAAGAAAGCTATGTACAGTTTAATAAAGTGTATGCTATAGGATGTCCTTGCAGCGCTTTTATTAGCATTAATAGGGTCTAAGCTGTCTGTATGTAAATCATTGCAGATCTAGGAGATGAAATATATCATAAGACCCACAACTTACCCAATCACAGTAAGAAAAATCCACGAGCTAATTATACCGCATTGAGCAAAACAGATAGGGGGAAATATGTTGCAAATATTCAGCAATGACTCATTATTTGTTGTTAATTGCCATCGTACTGCAATGGTTTGCCTGTTACCTGTACTTAATTCCATTTCCAGTAAGAATACAAGGACCTTAAGTGTTCAGAAAAAAAGCAAGAAGTAGCACTTGTCACAGAAAGTTGCAAAGACCATTGACAATGAAGCATAGTATGTATTACTACCAAAGAGATATTCATCACACAAAGGCACATGCTTTTTATACTGGAACATATAATTTTAGCACTCTTAATGAGATTTGAAAAAAAAAAAAAAAAAAATTTTTTTTTTTTTACAGTAATCCTGTAGCATTTTGACCAAAGGTTTCATTTGCATAATTCCCAGGGTGCAATTTAGTAAATCTCATTGAGAAGCTAAGAACATTATCTGGATACAATGTAAGGTTTAATTCTTTTGTTGAAACCGTTCCTGTAGTAGTTTACAATAATAATAATAATAATAATAATAATAACAACGATAATAATAATGATGAAACCTCTATTCCTAAGGAGCTCACTAGATCAGGAGAAAAAATTACTAGCTGGGGGAATTTACCAGCTCAGAAGAGAGTTGCTTTCTCATTCTTCTATGCCTGGGAAGCGAGAAGACGGTAACATACCTGCATGATAATCTTCTGACTGGAGAACATACACACCTTTTTTTTTTTTTGCATTTATCTTTACTTTTACAACGCAGTCAAGAGTAATGTGGGGTTCTGGGTGTGATGGGTGCAGGGCTCCAGATGAGACAGGTTACAGAACGGGTGGCAGAAGGACAGTATTTCTTTTCTGCATTTATACATTTTCTACACAAAGAACCCTTGGAGCTTTGAGCTCCCCGAGCGCCAGGCACTGTACAACCCTGCGTATGATGATGGCTGATGATCACCATAAGAGGAATTTGCTTGTAAAGCAGCTTTTACCCTCTAAAACATCCCTTGGGAGCTTCGATTGGGTTGTTACGTTGGTGAAAGAAAATGCCCCAGACAGAAAGACAATTTACAGTGGAAGATGCGATCCCCTGATCCTGTCCTATTGTGCGAACGTGGGAAATTTCCACGCAGGAACCCTGGGACGCTGAGTATCCTCACCTGCGCTGACAGGTACAAATGGACCATCTGGGAACCCTGGGACCAGCCCCCAAATCCACAGAGGGGACATGGAATGGAGCCAGACGCTGACCTCGCACTGCCAGAGCTCCGCTTGGCCATGGCAGGGCAGGACGCACAGCCTCGGTCCAGAGCGGGGGCTGCGGGTCTGAGCTGGAAGCATCGATGCGCCATCCCAAACGGAGCACAAGGGCTGCAGTCACGCTTCACAACCCTGAACCACAACACCAAGAGCTTGACTCAGCTCCCATTTCTCTAGAGTAATCCCAGGAACAGAAGAAATCGGTGCGATTTCGCAGATGGGTATTTTCCACCGCGGGTTCCGATATAGTAACTAAGCTGTGTGGAAATTAACGTTGCAGCTCTTGAGATAATACAGGGCTAAGCCCTTCAGAGCTGAGTTTCTGCTTTGTAGAGATCTCACATTTAGATGGGCTTGAAAAGCAGCCTGTGGTTGTGACACAGGACTGCATCCTGCTTTTAGAGATAAAATCTTAGGGTTTATGCATCTCCATCAGGAGTAACCGGGTAGCTAAACTGTTCCCACACGCTTTGCTGAGAAGCAAAATTTCAACAGACGAGCTCCTTTGAGGTACCAGATTTTATCGCTCTGTTTTGCTCCTGTTGATCCATATCCTTCTTGTGCTCTTAGCACTTCCATTTCTCACGCGGGGTTTTGAATTTACGAGCCCTCTCATCCCAGCAGACGCCAGGAAGAACCGCAAATCCCCGTAACTCTCAGGGCGGAGGCGATGCAGACTGTGGAAAGCTATATGGGCAGCAGACTGGAGGACACCTGTGAGTCCACAAATTACATGGTTTTTGGAGCACGACACCGCCAGAAAAAAGTGGCCCAATGGAGATTGTTTAGCTCTCAGTAAAGGAAATGCCTGGAAGCCCAGGATCCAGGTGTGTAAGGAAAGGCTGAATGAACAGGGACAACTGAGCCTACAGAAGAGAAGACAGGACTGTAACAACACTATCCCTGTACCTAACAACCTGTATTTAGAGGATTTCACTGAGCTGTATACAGTCTGGGTTCTGCCCATCACTGCGCCATGGTATATGTAAGTACCTGGGAACACATCTAGAGAAAGCAAAGCAGGCCGTTTATACACTATTGCATTTCCTATCCACAGAGCAAATTAGAAAATAAATTTCCTTTGAAGTTCTCCAACTTGCTCTGCAACAGTATGGAGTTACGAATGCCCTTCAAAAAACAATTAATTTCCCAAATCTCCCATAGAATACTATGCAACATTTGCACTAACATGACCTGGGGAAACTGAGACTTGATTTTTTTGTTTTATAAAACCCATTATAGTTATTAATGAACACATAAAATAATGTAAATGATAAGCAGTAAGTGTCTTTTATTACTAGGCTCTTAGCTATTTTGCCCATTAAGAAAAGCAAATTAAAATAATTGAAGACTATAATCTGTCATGCATTCAAAATGCTCCATAGAAATTCAGACAGGCAAACATATTCAAAGTCTTTAAATGAGCACACTTAAGAGTCAGTCTAAGCATTCCAGGATTGGCTCATTAATTTTAGTGGAAATATTTTAATTCAGATACTCTTACTGCTTATTGAAATCCTTGCTAAGGACTGACTTATTTATTTTTAACTGAATTTGCAATATGTTTAAGTCATTTGTATAAAAGTTTGTAACTCTTATTTCACAGCTGTTTCAGAAGCCAGTAAAGAGACACATCTCCAGCCCTGTATCTCCAAACAAATTACAATGTGCTGCTTAAAGAATCATACATGGTTTCAATAAATAGATGTAAAAGTCAAACAGACAGAGAAAAATTAAGACAGATTTGGAGGCCCAACCAGCTTAAGGTGATATTTATTAACTTCTGTCACCTTTTATCACCCTTGCCAATGATCCCAAGCTACTTCCCAGAAAGAAAAAAAACCCCAAAAGATCCTCAAGAACACTTCAGCTGTCTTCAGAGAAAACCATCTATTCTGCACCTGGCAAAGAGAATGCTTTGACACGGCAAGGGCAGCTATCATGTTTGAATAAAAGGAATATTTCCACTAACTAAACCACTGGGCTTAACAGCAGCCTGAAAATCTTTATCCATTACTGGACAAAACAACTATCAATTGAGCTGTTTCCCATGGTGGCAGCATTTGCAAACTAGGTTAAGTAGGAAAAGATCTCAACTGGTACAGAAAGAAAGGCTGGAAATGCTATTTATGTTTGTAATTATGGATTTCTTCCTCCAGTTGGGACTGGTTTCATCTCAGGTGTAACTTGCTAAAAACTTTGTGTCTGATCTAAGATAAACCGAAGACAAACAAGCCTTTCCAGACTGAAATTCATCCTCCTGTCTTGGAACGCTTAAGGACACATCAAATTTCCCATAAGAAATGGTTCTCTCTTTCCATATACTGTAGAGATAGAACCAAGGACTACACTTAGACTAGATACCTTATTTGTACATGGCATACTGAGATTCACTGCAATGAATACCACTCTTCCTGCAGTTACAAACAGCATTTCTCTACTGCCACTATTACTATGCAAGAGCTGAAGTTTCTTCCTCTATTTAAACTCCAAATCCAAACCGTAAAAACGCTCCCTCTGTCCTAATGGCTGGATGTCTCATGCCAGGTTGAATCTTCCTCTGCTCCAGTGGAAATCTGTGCAAAGTGATTGATAACATATTTATTTTGATGATGAAATGGAGTAAAACGAGTATGCCCAAGAGCTCAAAGCTGTGATTTAAGTTACTAACGTAACTGATGACATAGCCCGCATTAAAGAAAGAAATGAAACTATAAAATGATTGAACTCCAAGCAGAAGAACCTCTGCTGCCCGCAGAGGACCTTGTTCCCAGCCAGCTCTCCCGTTTCCAACCAGGAGAAGTTTGCTGCTTCTGCATGGACCCTGCGAGCGCTTGGCTGAGGAGCTTCACCAAATGTTCAGCTGCTGAAGCTTCCAGCATTTCACGGGTCCTTTGGCTTTCGCGTGGCTCCCACCGTCCAAGGGCTGCTCTCCAATGCAGCAGGTCCCTCCAGGCCAATTATGTCCATGTGGTTTCGTTTCTCCAGAGCTTTCCCTGTGCCTGTCAGTAGCTTTGATACTCTTCATTTCCTCTCTCCCTTCTAGGTTATTTTTTGAACTGTTTACCACGGTTTTTCTCCTCTACCTGGACGAAGATGTAACATCGAGCAGATGGAGAACAGGAGAATATAAATCAGGCTCAGCAAGGAGATTGTAATGCAGAGGGAGAGAAAAATTTCTGCCTGCGATTCTGGCCAATAACCATGTATGACCCCACGCATAAGTACGGGACAAAAATGAACTTGTCAGACTCATGGTCCAATTCAAAACTACCATTCTTCTGCTTGGAATAAAAGCAAAATAACAATCCCTTTGCCTAGGAAACCAAATTTCTTATGTGTTCAGATGAGATGCTACAAGCACAGAATACCTGGCGTGCAGCAGTGCAACCCAGCTCAGGATCTGCCGCATTTTAACTTTGCTTTCCTACCTGCTGGAATGGCAAAGAATGTATGTTCTAGCACGAGTTGTCTGGCTACAACGAGGCTGAGGTCTGCAGGATTCGCAGGGCCAGTCTGCTCGCTGTGTAACTCCCCAGTTGGGACAGGGTTTCCGACTGGTGACTTGGGACCGACAGCAGCCCAGACGATGCCAGCCCTGCCAAGTCTCTGTGTTCACCAGCAAAGACTCAGTAAATTGTAATTTGTTGCATGGTCTTCATGATTAAATAATTAAGCAATTTTCATTACTCGCTATTACAAAGGTCAAGAAGCTAATGTGCCTGTATCAGGAACTGGCCAATGCTAATGGATCTTCCACATCTAATGGTAATTGATACGGCAGAGTGATTTCTAAAGCAACATGTGCCTTTCTTCAGCCGGTTCAGTTTTCAAGTACTCCAGTGTGGAAATGCTTCAGACTGCAGCCAGGTGAGCGAGAGGGGGGAGAGCAGCTCTGATAGGAAAGGAAGATTATTACAGATCAGCGGAAAACCACCATGTGACCAATGTCTTATCACTGCCAGAACGTTGATAGCAGGAGCGACAAAACTCCTTCTTACTACTCTTTCTCTTATCTCTCTCACAAGAGAGCAGATTCTTCAGCGCGGTGACTGAAGGCATCCCAGTGCAGCGGCACGTGCTGCTATCGGCTGAACGTTGGCCCTGGAGAACTAAGGCCGGTTCACGCTGTGCGAGATGCAAGTGCCTGATATGAAGTCACTGGGATTTGAACCAGACGCACGAGCCCTCCTCTGCTGTAGAGGATGCTCTGTGACAAAAGGTCAAAGAAAATACCTCAGAGTTCAAAATACACTGTTCTACTGCTGCGCTGGAGGAGTCGTGACCGGCAAGAGATCATCCTTCTTAATCTATTTATGAAGGGCTACACACTGTTATCCTTCCAAAGGGTTCCATCCTGCAGCGCCTTCTTGCAGCTGACCCTACTGCAGTCTGCTATGGCTATACCTAAACCAAGATTAAGTCAAAATAAATCAATCACAGCAGTGGGACTTAGTCCTCATTTCTTTTTGATGTGTGTCTGTTCTGAAGCCTCATGCCATGTCTGCCACAAAGCCAGGCAAAGAGGTTCCAGCACCTTTCTGGGTAAAACTGAGCAGCAACCCCAAATTTCAGTGCAGAAGATAACCACGGGCAGCAAACACTGACCTACACAAGAGTAACCTGATCACTCTACCTAATGATCGGAGCCCTCAGCTAGTATAAATCAGTGCAGACTCACCGGCTTCAAACAGAGCCATGCTAATTTATTTCAGCTGGCCCATGGCATTTAAAAATTAAGCTACACAGCAGAAGAACAGGGAAGAACAATCTTTGTACGACATGCAGCAATTTGACACAAGCACGATTCCTCTTGGTAGAACAGTGAGCTTGGACACAGGGAAAAAGGATTCACTGGAGAACAAACATACTTGTGTCTTCATGAAGGGAGCTTTTCCCAGACTTAAGGGATATAATAGGTCTTAGCATGACCTTTGCTTCTGCAAGGAGCTCCGGCTTTCCCGATCACATATAGCCATGCATTGAATCCACATTTTGCACGACACCTAGAGATATTACAGATCATGCAGAAGCGGTGCTGAGGCATGACTGCGAATGCTAGTCTCAGCATAAAATTAAGCTTTTGGACCTGTCTGCAAATAGCTAACAATAGGAAACAACAATAAAACCCTCTAGCTTGTGTATTTTGGAGAACAGAATCTGCTGAGGCTCATGTTTGAGACACCACTTCAGGATGCTTGCAGAGCAGGATTTAGAGCTCTGCCGTTCTCAAAGTCTCTCTAATAAGTTTAATCACAGGAAAAGCAAACCCATTCGTTTGTTCTGTAGGGCAGAACACACGGCACAGTGCATACCGAAGTTATTTCGATGGTCAGTAAAGGGAACCACCAACTGTGAGGAGGCAGAAAATGAGTTCTCCTTATGCACTACAGGAGCAATGCTAACGGGCATCAGTGCAGGTTTAGCCTTTACCATTTATTCTCCACTGAACGAAGCCAGCGTGAGCTGACTTTAGTCTCAGGCTTCATCCTTATATGCTATGCAACTCTCAGACGAAATACTGGATTTTTTTGGTAACTTTTCCCTGATGACCAAATTCTGCCCATGGATGGGTAAGTCTGCTTTCTTCTACATCGTGTAACAGCAGCTAAGCAGGGTATCCGAGAGCTGCTTTTTTCCTTCAAGCAACTGCTGAGCAAGACACGGCAAGAACTCCCCCAGCAGCTGCAGCTCCCCCACTTGGGCCCCACATTTCAAAGGCACCTTTTTCCCACTGGTGTGGGTGTCCTCAGACTCAAAGAACCATCATTTCTGCAAATCTGCTTCGTGCATTAGGGAAGGGAGATTGCCTTCTAGGAAATTTCAAACCTAGCTGAACTCTGCTCATTTGGAACAAATTCGCAGGGCTGAATTTTTGGCAAGTTTTTCTCTTTCATTAACTGTACGTCTGTGAGGGTCAGATCTGAGACCCCCTGCTTAAGTTGACTTGAATTCATGTTAGACTTATGCATATGACTTATTGACATGCTGCTTCTACACATGCTTTTAAGACAAGATGCAGACAGGTCTGCTTCAGGACATGGTTCCATATAATTGTTTTAATATATATATATTTTTTTAAACAGTCATTTTCTGGCATGTTTTAGTGCCTTTTTACATCTCACTTCCCTTTATGGCACATTCTGGTTTTTTAATTTAACCCCTCAAAGCCAGTAACGGTCCTCAAAAGTCACAAGCAGGCACACAACCACAAGCCTCCTACCCCCCCAAACCCCAATAACCATGACCACGTTCACATAGGTAGGTTGGTTTGCAGAAAAACAAAATTGCCATTTGCCTTTTCAAGCACTTCCAGAATAGGTGTGAGGTGCAAACCACTCGCTCAGATTTTCTGTGCTTGGTGGACTTGGTTGACAAGGATAGTGGAGTTAATTCTGATCTGGGATGCTGGTGTTCGGCTGCCTTTTAATTGCAGATGCTCTGACAGCCATACCGAATTTCTTGTTCAATTTTTTTTTGCAGTATTATTAATTGATAATTTGATTTCCGATCTGGTGAATTACATGCGACTCCTTCACCATCAGTTAAATGACAAGTTTAGAGCAGAATAGTTTAGGTAAGCAGATTGTCAGTGCTTATGGCTGTAAGACATAATTATGTACAGCCAACTGTGTAGCGCGCTTGAAAAAATTATAAGCCTAGGCACAGAAATTAAAATTATTTCAAGATGAAGTTGTACAAATACAGCTGCAAAAAGCTGCAAAATCCTATTAATTTATTCCAACTGTAGTGGGTAGTGCAGTGGGGTTCCAGCCCCCGCCGCCTTGGCGAAGAAAGTTTAACTATAACATGCAACGAGTCAAAGGCTGGATGTTTAAATCCAAACATGGCTCCTGAAAACTATTTCAGCTATTATTTATGTACTCATAAACTTCTGCGCATCAGCTGGTAACTTGGCATGACGACTCCTCAGCGTGTCAGGGCAAACATTAAACGTTAAATTACCATATGTCAGCTTAGGGTAGTTAATAATTCTACCACATCTTGGACAACTTGAAGGCTTTTCTGAAACTGCTGTCAAATAGAATCTTTCCTTCAATCAATAAAGCAGCACAATAAAATATGCTATTTGTGGTGAAAGAATAGATTAGTAAAATACTGGAAATGCAACTGGCAGGGTCTAATTCCATTTTTTAAGCAGAGATCCCCACTATGCACATCAAACTTTCGACAAGGCACCCCACACAAGGAGGTGTACGTGTCTGCACCTCACCCATCTATTTCTCTGTTATGTGCACATCTGGTTTGCCACGAACCCCCCTACAATCCCCGAGCTGCGTGTTACCTGCAGGTCTAACAGGCAGGAGTTAATTACGGGAGCAATGTTTGTTCCACGCCGCTGGGTCTATCAATTGCAGCCAGAGGAGTAGAACAGAGCACGACTGTGAGCACAGAGAACCCATCCGACCTTCTGCTTGTTTTCCAAGCTGTGTAATAGAGATATCTCTGACAATACTGAGAATAAGGACCAGCGGTAATCTCTGGGAACAACCAAAATGCAGAAATCTGCACGCTGGGCTTTATTTAAAGGGGTATTGCCAAGCCCAAAATGCACTTCTGCTGCCACTTCTACTCTCAGTCAAGTACAGCTACAACTAACACGTGCTACTGCGGTATGTAAAACAGACTGGAAGGAAATGTTATTTCCTCTGTGCATTTGACAGCATCAATGACACTTTCCAAGAGATTCAACACCAGCAAATCAGGGCCAGATCATCAGTGCAACTGTGTTCCTGCCCAAACACCTGAAACTTAAGTCAAATTATTTCTAGGGCTTGCTGCACGACTTCCTACGAATACAGGGAAAATCTGGCCCCTGCTTCCCATAGAGTAGCCACAGGCCATTTGTAGCCTCTACTTAAGCCCTGGAAGGGAGTTTTACTTAACACAAACTGAAAGCAAAGGTGCTGCGTTGCAGATGGCTTTGCTGCGCAGCACCCAGCCCAGACCCTGCCCTGCAGGAGCAAAGCTGGGAAACCCTGCTCTGGTTTCTGCTTTTGAAGCACAAATGAGATCTGACCTCTTACAACACTTCTGTGTTTTCTTGTGCTCTTTGCTCTGTCCACTATATCCACCCTTGTGTTGGACTTTATAGTTCAACTCTAAATCTGAAATACGCCCTCCAGCTCTTACAGATCCACCCCATCCAGCACACACGTCTTCTTAAAGACTTGCTGAAAACTGGTGACAGTGGATGTGAAACATGGTGGTCCATAACAACCTTTAAAACCACCAGTAGTGAATAAAGGAAAACCATTTCACATAGAACATTTCTGAACTTTTTTTTTTTTTTTTTTTGTAATTCAGGTCACTCCAACCGATTCTCCGCTGCTGACAGATTTAGTTGGAGTGGTTGTTCTCAGGCTGCAGGGCCCTGAGAAAGTGATGGGAGAGTCGCTGGTGGCAGGAAATTGCCTTCATAATACTTTCAATTTAAAAAAAGTTGATAATGACACAGGGAATAGGTCCTGTGGGAACCAGGAGAGCTGAAAATAATCCACCAGTGAAGGACATGTGAACTGTTGACTTCAGGCATTTAATTGGGATGGAATTACAGGGCATCTTCCTCTATCAATCCCATACATACTCAAAAGGTGATATTAAGAAGGAACAGATTATTATTATTTCATACAGTATTTTTTTTTTTTTTAATCAGAGGAAATGAAAATAGTCTGTCACATACCAAACCCACACGGCTGCTTTCTAAGGCATGCCTTGCTCCCCGAGCTAGTGTAAATCAGCACGGCTCCCTTCAGTTCAGTGCCTGTACACCGATTTCCACTGGCTGACAAGCTGACCGGTATTTTTGCAGCAATTAGAATGGGATATCGCTTCATGTTTATTTCTAGGAAAGCTCAAAGTTGGCTCTTGTGCCTTTGAGAAGCTAGATGTATGTGAGGAAATGATGTTTCTTCAAACTCTAAATCTTCAAGGCTTTTTTTTTTTCTCTTTAATAAGAAGCAGGAGGAAGATTTCCTGACCCTCTGAACTACCCCTGGTTTTGAATACGCTACATGGCATGCCTGTAAACAGAAGAAGAAAGCTCTTATGTGAAACTTCTTAAACTGCAGAGGATGACAGACAGCAAATGGGATGCAAGCCAAGGAACATGACAATTAGCACAGAGAAAGTTTTCAGGGTTTATTCCATCAGTCAGCACTTAAGGAGGCTTTGAAGGGGAAAAAGCATCCTTTTATATATTAATCCATTACTGCACTTTCCCCCCATTCCGTGGATTTAGTGCTTAGCTGCTAAATATCTATATGCAGAGCTTTATTAAGAGGAGTTGGTTTACTTTTTGAAAGATTCCACATCCATTAGTTTATAGAGAGAAAAAAGGCAAAATCATTTCGCCTGCTGCAATATCCAGAGTTTAAATGACGATTTACTCTTCCCCAGTTTTTAGTACTTAAAGATGGGGATGAGAGCAAAGCCAGCATTGCCTGCAATGCCATTTCTGGTCATCGCCTTACTAAAGAGTCGGGTTGTGCTACAGATGATAAAGCAACTCAGTGAAAGTAAAGGAAAACCCCCCCACATTTCACCCTCTTCCTGTTCTTTCTTGGCAGGCTTCACATCTGAAGAGGCACCTTACTGTTCCAAGATAAAATATTTTCTTTTTTCTTTAAAAAGAAAAAGTTCTCTCAAGCAAGAAGTTGGGCAACAGCAGGGGACAATGCCATGCCAGTATTAATTAGCAAATTCCAAATGAATCATAATTTGTGCTTAGCGGGGTATGCTTGAAAGCCATGTGAGCTTTTAAAATGCTACGTTGAACATAATAGTTGCAGCTTATTTTTATATATTTTTTAATAAGACTAACAAAGAGTCGCTTTGGAAGGGCATATAATTCATTCCCTCCATGGCCCTGTTCCCAGGCATTTGTGCTCTTGCCCATCTCTTTGTTCAGAGGATGACATTCCCCTTAGCTCAACCCTTTTGGTTCCAGACCACTACCGAGGGACAGCATTTTTCCTCTAATTAAGAGGTGGCATGTGTGGTTGTCCACACCGCGCCCCCAGTCACCCAGCATGGGGTGCACTGTGACATGCCACACTTGTCATTTCCGTGGCTCTTTGATCCCAACTCCCCAGGACTCCAAAATTCGCTTTCCCCGCTGAAGAGCAATGGATCTCGGTCCCAGGGCTCCCACCGCTCTATCCGTTGGTGCTTCTATGGACCCAACTCCCTGCCCCAGCATGGGAGGCAGAGCTGAGTCGCGGCTACATATGGCAGCAACCGCAGCGACGGGCTCTGATCTTAATTTCGGGATTATTTAGGTTGTGATTGAGCTGGGGCACCTGCCTGTGCAAGGCTCATCAATTCTCTTTGATTTGGAAGGCTCTGTGCATCTGTGTCAGACTGTGAACTCCAATTTCAATGCAAAGCTTCATTGCTGTTTTTCCTCCCCCCTCTCTTTCATTTCTATATTGAGTTTAAAAAGACACAGGAGTCAAGAAAAGAAATTGGTGCACCGGTAACAGGGCAAGCACTAATGGGAGGTTGTGAGCATTTTTTCAGGTAGCACACAAGGAGAAAAAGATGCCCTTGGTGATCTAAAAAACGCCAGCATTTCAGCTCTGAAATTCAAAGTGATGGTGAATAAACACCAGATCAGAGCGAGAGCATCTTTGACCACCTGATCTGAGCTCCCTCAAAGGCTCAGGAAGTTGATACAGAAAGTTTCATTGGCCGCTTGAGCAGGTGGCAGAAAGACCGCACAGATACTTAGGATATGGTCAGACCAAGCCATGGCCAACTGGGGTATGGAGATTCAGATTCAGAGGAGAAGATGGATGGATGGAACAGCCCAGGTGTCCTTTCTGCCATAGGAGACCAATGCCTTCCAGGGGAAAAGCTCTTTCAAAGCGAGGAGAGGCAAGGAAAGACACTGCAATTTTTAAAGGATTATGGTCTGAACACAAAGAATGTTCCAAAGCAATAAAACTCATACAATAAAACATTATCATTTTTTCTAGGCCTGTGTATTTCTTGAACCAGCTCCAGGAAGAGCAGTTGCAGCCACTGTTCCTAACCCTGTGTGCACGTTGGCTGGGAGGAGGAAGAAAAAAGGGAAAACAAAGAAAATACAATCCCCTCCCCATTCTGTACCAGGACAACCCTGCTCCTTGCAGAAAGCAGGTTGTGGAAGGATTCAGCAACATGAAATCACATCACACAGTGTGGGTTTAACCTGACTCAAATGTGTCCACCATGACTTAGCAAGAACGGTGACAATTGTGAGATTTATGTCTCCTTATGCCTTCCCTTACCCTGGCAAACAGAACTGACCCTGCACAGAAAATCTGGAGGATAATGCAACCTGAAGAACAACTGCAACATCCACTGGGATCCAGAACATTCAGGGCTATTTTAATCAAATTACTATTGATTAGGGACAAACTAGAGTCTATTGAAGTTAATGGACAGATTTCCATCGACTTCAAAGGGCTCCAGAACAGCCTGTAACACAGAAAAGAAGCAAGCATCAAAATGAGAAAATGCATTTTAGTCTAACCCTAATTGCGTGAGATGAAAGAACTATTTCAGCCAAAACTTTTCAAAACTATTTTGCCTGAGACAAACATACATCTCACATTGTCAAAATCCAGCAAAGTTACCAGCAAATAAGAGTCTGGTAATAGCAAGTGTGACCAGCTACAGGTACCAGAGATCTGCAAATGGATACACAAGCTCTATTGACAGCCAGGGAAGATCTTTACTAACTTAAGTAGGGGAAAAACTTCAAAGTTCTGTACATATATATATATATACACACACACACACACTCATTTGGTTTTACTTTCCACTCAAATTTATTTTCTCTAAGAAAGACGAGATTTTTTTTTTTTTTTCCCTTTTTTCCCTGGAAAACTCTTAGTGTTCAATTCCACACTACAAATGTATCATTTGTCCTTTTGTCTTCACAGGACCTAATCATCTTCTCTGAGGGATGAATACAAAATCATGACATGAGCAATTTCTTTAAACAAGCTTCTTTCTTACTGACTAGAACATTTTGTTGTCTTTAAAGCTACATA
Source organism: Caloenas nicobarica (assembly GCF_036013445.1). Taxonomy (NCBI): domain Eukaryota; kingdom Metazoa; phylum Chordata; class Aves; order Columbiformes; family Columbidae; genus Caloenas; species Caloenas nicobarica. Next base: position 11,798,256 of record NC_088259.1, read on the forward strand.
TTTATCTGACAGCCAGACATCCATTAAACCCCACAAATCTTAAGGCCTAAGAGGTATAAAAGGGATTTCTTCTTTTAAATTTTACAAGGGAAAAAATCAGGCCTGAATACTGAGGGATCATGACTTTACTGACCTTCACAATATTAGGTTCTTCTCAGAGTTGGTGTAATTAAGTCCGTAGAAGAAATAAGTTTTTTCCTATTAAAGAAGCTGAACCGAGAGAGCACTTTAAATAGCTTGTAGGGATCAGCAGGACCATATTGTTCTCAACTCCAGCATTACACTTCCCCAGCTTTCATTCATTCAAGAGGTTTAGCAGGTAAACAGATAAATTCCACTTGAAGTCACTTGTGCCGCACTCGAATGGCAGCAGAGGCTGTACTGGCTTTCTTGATCACACAATAGTTGATAAAATTTTAGGTAGTAGCTAAAGGAAGAAAGATTTTGGGTTTAAATGCTCCATATCATCTAGTTCCTTTTCCCATCAACATTCAATGGGGCACTTTGCTCAAAGCGTATTACAAGAAGTACCAGAATCTGCCCTTTTTTTTTTTTTTAAATGGAAAGATGAAGATGCCAGTACCAGCATTACCACCAGAAGAATACAGACATCCCACAAACATTTAGCTACCAGAATCCTGATTGCCAAGTCTTTTGGTAGACAAGGAGCCAGAACGTTGTCCGCTAAAGACTCCAGGCCCAAAGCTTCCCAGACAACCCTTCCTTCATTAAAAACCCTCTGAGAAGTACAAATGCAAAGCACAGAAGCAGTTGCTGGAAGCTCTTTCTCCAGCTGCCATTTAAAACCACAACGTTCAACCACGGGAGATGCTGTTTATCGCTTTCCTTTACGTTGCTCCCAGCCAAGTGATCACTTCCATGGTCACCTCGGAGCATGCGACTGCAGCACCGGCCAAAGAGCATGAACCTCCACGTTCCTTCAGATAAACACAACCGGGATTGAAACCCATGGTTCAAGCACCTTTTAATGTGCTATTATCTGTGGATCACTGACAGGGTTGATTACGACAGTCTGACACGACTCCAAAGGAGCTGTTATGGTCTATTGTATCAATAGGTACCTAGGGAGCCTTTAATCTGCAGATGCATGTGTAATAACAGTATACTAAACCCACATTATTTTCTTTTTCTTAAAAGTTGGTACTGCTACAGCAGTGAAAAGAAGCAAAAGTAACATTCATTGTAAAAATAAAAGCCCTGTCATTTTTCAGATGACAAGAGCATAAAGAGTCTGAAACCCTGGATTTTTCCTCTTTTAGTTGTAATATAAAAATGATCCAAAATGTTTATGCCAGGAGACAATTTGGAATGACTTGTTCTCCTGCTGAGCTATAATCTTGGTCAGCGGGAATGCTACTGATGTGACTCAAACTGCATTGCTGCTGTAGTGTGAAGGAAAGAAGGGGTGAACTGTCATAATTCTTAAATTAGCAGAAATGCCTTTTGTGTGTATGATGTGTGAAAGTATGAAAATAAGCAGGGGGGGAAATGGTTTGTTTCCTTTGAAAACTGGTAGATGGATTTGATTAAGAAAACTCTGCTTCCATGTGAGGTTCTCATGAGGTTCCCGGACACTGCAGAGCCAGGCACGGTGTGAAGACACACACACGAAGATACCGTTTTAGCAACAGAATCAAAATGATACATCTACAATTATCACTTATGAAGTCATAAGCTCTTTTTTCAGAGCAGATTCTTTCAAAACACATTTCTGCAGTGAGGTCTGTGAGAAGCCATATACCTGGGGCATAGAGGCATTCACATTTGTTTTCCTGGAAAATGCTGTTAATAAGTGATTTGCTTAATAAAAACATCATTTACAAGAAAAGACTTAGAAGATGCTTTGGAAACATTTGATCACTCATTCTTTAAGCAATATCTTTTGGCAGGTACGAGGTAGTTTTCAACAAAGGGTGTACGGTACCCAAGCATCCAGTATCTCTGATGAGAATAATTCAGACTGTTCGATCCTATTTCCATTTAGTCCTGCCATAAAAACACAACCACAAGAAGTTTTGCAAGAGAATAAACATTTGTTATGCTAACAATTAAATCCTTACTTGTACAAGGGTTTTAACGTTTCCATTGACAAGTCGTGACAGAAGAGTGCCAATATATCTTGAGAATTTTAATAAAAAAGTCTTGAATTTAGAACTGCTGTTGTATGGCTTAGTGCGCTCCAGTCCCTCGGTCCTCAGGGAAAAAAGGCTGGGCCACAAACCCCATACGATAAACAAAAATTTGAGAGTATGTTTCAAAACATTATTTAAATGGAGACTTCTGTTCAAGTTATAAATGCCTTTAATATGGATTCTCATTTCCTCTCCTCTTTTTATTAGTTTGTGTGTCTTTCTGGTTATTTAAAGTGTTGCGAAAAGAGCTGGTCAGCATCCCAGAGCTCCACCGCTCATCAGTGACAGATGCTGACTATAAAGACAACACACAAAAAAAACCACCAAGAAGGCTTTTTTCTTCTCTCAGGGGAGGGAGGGCAAACACATTCATCCATCCATCCATCCCCATCCTGTTCCTCTCAGTTTCCCACTGGACAGAAACACTGACCCAGCGCTGAGCTCACTGACTTAACTCAGAATACAGGAGCATCAGCAACTACTAAGCACTATATCACCTGGGCCAAATCTGCTGTCCCACCAGCTCTCAGGGGAGTGTTAGAGAAGCCCACGAGAACAACTTGCATCCTCAGAAGATGAATCTGTGGGCGCTCCGGCAGCGTGTGCCCCCTCCCCTCGTACCGCGCTGCCCTGTCCTCAGGGCAACATCTGGCTCTGACAGCCCGCGCGTTTGACGGTGTGGCTATCGCACACATGGGAAAAGGGTCACGGTTTCCAAATCATCTGGTGGAGTAATGGGAGGAGACAGCTCCCCAGCAGCAAGAGCCAGAACATCTCCGTGCTCTGACAACACGTCAGGACACCGGGACAGTCAAAAGAAAACCAGAGATCTCCTGTGCCCTGAAACATCTGGTCACCTGCATCAGACCAGCGGTGGTGCCAGATCGTGCCAAATGCATCTGGGCTTCTTGCTCGCTTGCTTCATCTTCCACACTTCTGTTCTGAACTAATTCAAAGCACGGATCAGCTGGTGAATTTTTTGTGATCGTGAAAGCCAGGACCATTAAACACAGGCAGAAACAGGACAGATAGAGTCCAAAGATAAAAAAAACTTCAGTCCTATCTTCTAATATACCTATTGCTTTAGTCCCAGGCTCTCTGGGTAATAGTTTCTTATCCTGACAATTGTTTACATAACATTTTTCACATTAACAGCACAGCAAGGAAATAAAGAGCCAGACAGTTCATGTTCATGGGTAAACTATGTGTACAAGGAGAGCAAGAGACCTAATTCATTTGGAGTCTGAAATCAGATCTCCAGGGATGCTTTAGATTATTGCCCTACAGGATGCCTAGACTTTTCATCTAACTGAATGGTTTTCCTAATACTAAAATGCTACTAATGAATAATACGGCTGGATGAAAAAACTTTTATAAAGTCACTTGCAACTGGATTAAGTGTATCAAGATGTTTTCTTTGATAGTCTTGTCAGTTCATATCAAGTGACTCTTCCATGCTTTCATGTCAGGTAATTCCCAAGAAATTCATGGCTACAATCTAAAATAAATGTGTGACTTTCAAATCAGTGAGAGCTGAATGATAGGAATTTTAAATTGCTGGGATAAAACTGCTAGCTACTTCATAACACTCATGCTGCTTCCAGATTTAATACCTGCCTTTTCAACCACTATCAATTCACTTAATATGTCAGTGGGGAATAACATTATTTTATTTTCCTTTACAAGGATCACGAACCATTTTCTCTTACAGAAGTGTACCAATTACCCACATGCCAATTGTCCCAGACACACTCTGATCTGACAGCGTGGACATTCAGTCCAGATGCACACAAAGCTTTCTGATGCTACAAAAGAACCACTATGGGCTAAATTCAGGCCTGATGTAAGCAGGGAAATTTCTGCTGACATCAATGGAACCACACTCCCCAACGCAGGTTCCGAGTTTTGCCCTCTGCCCTAAGAATCTGACAAATGCCAACGGAAGTCAGAAAGAAACCTTTCATGTGAAAAATACCTAATTTAAGGCATTAGCAGAGCCAAGCCATTAAAAAAGAGGCTAAAAGTAAGAGATTGTGGTGTTCTGCTTATGCTGAGAGAGGCGAGTTGTGTCTTGCTCTGCCAGCTGGGACATTTGAAGATCGGGAATTACAGCTGGGGCAAGGCACGCAGTATTTGTCCTGCTCCCTGCCCTCGCGGGATCGCTTGGCACGAAGATTGCCATGGGAAAATGGAGAGAAGGCTTCAGGAAAGGCCACATCCAAGGAACCGAGGGGACGGGCAGGCGCGGTGGCACAGCTCGGCCGCTCTGTGTGCGGCACTAGATGCAAAGTCTACGGGGCACAGGCGGGTTAGTGCCAGAACTGGAAGCTGTGTATCTAAGGCTGCCCTCGCTAATTGGTCCTGCTGAGAATTTGGGTCTATTAGCCAGGGCAGAGTGCCACACTAATGAAGCTGTACTGCTGGGCTGGTCGCTCTGTAGGGTGCTGCCCTGTGCTCGGCAGGTTCTCCAGTCACTGCAGCCACTGCCACCTTGCGCTGCCCCGCGCCGAGCAGACAAACCCCACGACGGCGCCGCGGGGAGCTCTGCCTCCTGCCCGCACCGATGGCAAAACGAGCTCTGACGGCAAAACAAACTCCGACCGGATCAAGGAGCTTTGTTATTCCAAAGCTGCACTCGCTGACAACATCCCAAAGCCACCAACTTGCTTTACCTTTTGCAGGCTCCCAAGGAGCAGATGGGGCGATGCCCTTTGATCCTGGGAGAGCTGGCGATGCTGGGAACTCTGCAGCAGGTCCAATTTATTTCTGGTAATTAATGTCCCACCTTTTCAGCATTCTTTACAGTGATTTATTCAGAGTATATCTGCATATACGTTACATATACAGCTCTCACCAAAGCTTGGTAGACCTTATTCTGCGTTGATTGGGACGTGCTGGGAGATGTGCCAAATGTAGTTAGCGGAGAGTATCACACCGTATTTACCTTGAACTTAACAATGCCTTTCAGTAAGGAATAATCATCTGTCCTGCTCTTTTGAGAACTATCAATAAAGCTCCAGTTTAGGACTTTGCCCCATCACATCATTGATGCTAACGCCAGGTACAGACACAAATACAAATGCTACAAATACAAATGCTGCTCCTTCTGTAAAATTTGCATCAACCAACTGAAAGATTAAAAACCATTTGGCAGACTTCCTTAAGAAACAGGGCGAAAATCAAATCACACTAAAATGATTCCTCTGGTTTCCCAGTGTTCAGATGCCTCACACTGAGCAGCCTGACTGAGCTGATGGTAAGTTTGTGATCACGACTTCAAAACCCCACGTTACGAGCCACGCTGGAGCAGCTCTCACTGAGTTCATCTGACTCCCGTTTGTAAGGTTGGTGTAACATTAAGATGAGTTCATGGAGAAAAACCAATGCTGAACCAGACTACGCATTTATGTGACATTATGGCAGGGAAAAATTAGGAAGAGGAGACAGGAAAGAAATCAGTCCCAGCTGCATGGTAAAGGAGAAGGATCTCACTGCATCTGTAGGCTGCAGCGTAAAACCTCTACGAGCCAGTAGGAAAGACGTTAATGAGCATCAGACAAATCTAATAGGAGGTATCATAAATAGATACCAAACGGGATGCACATAATGAAAGAGATAAAAATGTGCAGTAAGAGAATAACGATACTAAAAATGTTTTTTTTATATCTTTTGGAGCACAAGTAACAATTTAATTTGCACTGACCTTCAAGAAGCAGCCACAAATTTGATTTTAAACAAGGAGGCTGCAGTGTTAGTGTTATTCACACAGCACAACCCTGCTCATCTCCTCGTAGCAGCGACTGAAGATGAGGGATCGAGGGGACAATTCCCTCCTGAGTTTTTCAGCCTCTCCTGGCAGACGTGGGGCCAGGCGCTAAACCCCACAGCACCGCACGACCCAGGGATGTCTTACAGCCCACTAGTTCTCCTACAACCCAGTTGTTTCACGGCATATCCCACTTTTTAACAGGTTGCTCTATCGATTCAAAGCAGTGAGAGCTGTACTGCTGCCCCAAAGGGTTTGAGTGTTACACAGGAAAAACATTTCAAAAGACCCGATCCTCCTTATTTTTCATGCTTATTCCCAACGATGCAAAAGGAGAGAGCCCGAGGCTTCTGGTGTATCCCTCCCTTTTACTGCTACACCTCAAAAACATTTCAAGAAGTGACCCTCGGTTGGCAGCAGCATATTGGGCAGCTGAATTTCTCCATGTAGAATCAGCTGGCGACTTCCCAGCGCGGCTTCCTTGGCCGAGCGCCCTCCACGCGGGCTGGCAGCACCACGGCCAGCGGCCAACCTCCCGGGGCTCCTGCTCGGACAGGGCCCTTGTTTTATTGCTCTTCATTCCGTTCTCTTTAACGCTGACGGTAAAAATTTTATCTGACAATCTAAACAAGGTCGTAATTTTGCACTATAAAAGTGCCCGTCTTCCATTGTTACTGCCACCATCATATATCGGAGAGTAATATTTGCAACATTATACAAAATTGTTATTCTATTAAAATGATAAAATGGCAGTGGTTTTATTACATGAGTGATTTTCTAGGCACTGAGATGCCCTTTACTGCAGACAAGAATAATAAACACATTATTCACCAACACATTAGGGAACCATCCTGTGATTTTGGAAAACAGTTGTAACAAACAAGTAAGTTATTACAGTGACATGCTCGGAAACTGCAGCCCCAAATCTTACCTACTGTAACTAAATACTGCTAATGGCCAGGGACTCTGCCTGCTTTGCACTTCAGCACTTTGTTCCCAAGAAGCTGGCAAACCATAAAACAGACACCGAGAATTGTTTATACACTTTTTGCAATCCCACCTAATCCAGGCCTTGGGATTTTAACCCTTTCTTCCTACCAAAGTCTTAAGGATTTACCATCTGCCGCTGTAGAATTTGCAAGGATGAAGAAGGGTAGAGGATTAATTTAATTAACAAATTCTAATCCTAAAACAGCATTGGTGATGTTAGGGCTCTTTGAATTCTAATGAGAATTTAAAGTAACACTGACTATTCCCCATTAAAACGGTGGAAAATGATGTCACATTATCCCATCCCCACAGCACTCGGAGTGTTCTACCTAATGGGGGTTATTACAGGGATCGTTCTGTTCCTTCCCAGGCACATCTGCAAACAGGGGCACAAACCCATCTGCACAGGTCACGCTGTTGCTTGAAAGCGCTATCAAGGTTATATATATTATTATACATCCTCTAGGTCTTTTGCGAGGTAATCCTAAATTGGGTAATACAACCTGATATATCTGACTGGCAAACAGACCTCGGATTTTATTCCCTCCTCTTCACTAACTCAACTGGACTTGCACCCATTGTCACCCAGAACTGGCTGACAGTCTGTGTCTGCAGGCAATGGATAGGAAGGTCAAAACAACATAAATACGAATGTTTGACATGTCTCAAATCACCAGTGACTCCAGTTTAACACCAGAACACAGTGAACGCAACGTGGGAAGGCAAAGCAAAGCAGGGAGGGCTTCAGCAGGGAAAACACGGCATTCCCCTCCTAACGTGATTTGTTCTTGACATAAAAATCAAGAACAGGATGAAAATCAGACCATTGCTTGCACTTAACACAATGCCTATCTGTGTGCAAGGCAGTGATGTACAACATGCCCTCTCTGCAGCAAGTGATGTTACGATGTGTAATAGAACAACAATTCACAGACCCACATGCCGTTAACAGCCCTCAACTTCTTGGGGAAAAGTGCAAGTCTAAGCTGCTTTGGGAAGGGAATTTCACTGGGGGACTTGGGCCCTTTGCGATAGGAAGCAACGTTAAATTTTCTGACATGGCTGTGAATTTGGAAAGGAAGCATATGGAAACCAGATGACATATTTCACAAACTGCCAAGCAGATTTTGCGTGGTTTTTAGAGAACGCGTACTCAAGGGAGCGTCCACAGCCACTTGATGCTTTGATGGCTAACATTTGTTTTGCGTCTTTATGCAGAAGAGCCGAGACATGATCGTTCATCTGTCTCCTGTTTCCATACAGGTGCACGCTTCCCAGCCATGCTAGGACAGATGTTGCGAGCAAATGCCTTTTAAAGAATGGAAAATAACGGGAGGGAGAGGGAGAGACCACTCGAGCGGATCAGAGGTTTGGACTCTCTGGGAGAGCCCCTGTGGGCAATGTAGATGCGAGGGCTGCAGCAATCGCTCCTTGGAGCACGGGGTCTTCATGGAAACTCTACGCAACGCTCCAAATGAAATCAGTGTTCTTATTAGCCTCCGTGGTGGAATAACAAACTACAGAATTTATAATATCTAGAGACCAGTGGCTACATTTTGATTTTCAAGCTTTTGGAACCTCTGTGCGCAAACAAACTTCAAAACAAATGCAAATTTGGCAGTTTATGCAACAGCGAAAGCCACTTGGGGGGATTAAAGGCTGATGTACTATCAGCTGAGAAAATGAGTAACCCTGAAATGCAGAACCAGAGCTCCAACATTTGTGCATTGATCCTCTATTAACTACTGCTGCAAGTAGATGCTGAAAGACACCAATTTCTCAGTTTTTAAGCCTTTTTTTTAGATGGGAAGCTGAAGAGATTTGACTGTCTACATGTTGTGACACCCATTTTCACAAGCAGATCCTGAGTTTTGAAGTCTGTGTCATACGAGCTCCAGATTACATTATTAATACACACCAATATCAAATTTACCAAAGCCAAAGGGAGCCTTTGAGGCCCTATCAAGAACTAAGCCTGTAGTATTCTATTTACATTTTGATGCTTGCTTTATAGGCATGATTCACTGCTCAATGGGATACATTTGCAGATATTCCTCTATCTCTGCATCCCAAAAGAGATAATGGGTGATGATGTTGTCTAAAACTTGACCAAACAGAGTATTTGTTCTTTTCTAAGGATGCTTTCCCTGCTCATCAGGATGAGAATACGGAGCTGCCAGTGAGCTTATAAACACCATTTCAGAAACTACAGAAAAACTTAAGCAACAGAAACCTGAATCCCATTCAAATTACCTCTCTCCTTTGAGACATACTGCTAGCCTAGCAAGAATAAAAAACAACTTTCCCTTCTGTACATTGTGCTTCAGAATACTGTTATCTTTAAGACATTTTGTTCACTTCTTGAGAAGGCCTTATCAGGGAGGCACAGTGTGTTACAAAGACTACACAACCATGCACCCAAAATGTGTGTGTGTGTGGGTACAGATCCACTGGCAGAATTAAAATAGATTTAAAAATACTTCCACATAGCCAAACAAAGCTGGAAGATGGGCTGGTAATTACATGTGCATTCCAAGTAGACTACACACAGTTAGGGGTTTAAAGCATTCATATAAATTATACCAATCAGCACAGAAAGGAGGAAAAGAAACACTGAGAACATCAAATATGACACTTCTCTATAACTGATACACACAAGTACTAAATCATGGCAAAACAGTGCCTTGGAAAACAGGGACTAAAATGTCACCCTAAAATGAGTTGCATCCACAGCTTTGTGCCTCTGTAAATGTGTGTGATCATCTTAATGGTGTATTCTGAGGAGACACGATAAATCACAGAGTTAAAAGACCCCATGGAATGTGAATACCTGTGGAGATTTTCTTCTGGAGGAAAAAACGTATTGCAAAAGAACCGGAGTACCGCATGTTGCACAGATTTTTTTTTTAATTGTGTAATTAAACACGGAGGTTCAAGAGCTTCCAGGGTGTGATAAGAAATTGGGTTTGTCAAACCCCCTGCAACCAGCAGGTGGGATCTGGTGGTTCTGGAGTGCCCGACCCACATGCCGGGGAAGGCAACACCACGGTGTTTTGTTAGGAAATCCCCTGTCATGGTGCCATGGGACAAGGGAATTAGCGAAAGAATTAGGATAATCTTTCCAGGCAGAAGATTTAGAGTCTGCTACAGTTATTCATGATCGATCCCCAAAAGATTGCCAAGAAGCGTGTATCTTAAAACCACTGCTAATTAGGAAGTTTTAAGACACTGTTATAAAATACCTTCTGCTTGGCTTGTAAGGGAAGCCATTTAGACTAGTAGTGTAGCGAACAAAACAGTCATAAAATGTTATTTGTAGCTTCTATTATATTACCATTACACTATATTATCACCAGCATAGTTACATACCTAACACAAAGCCATTTAATGAAATGTTTGAACTTTCAAGAGACCTACTAGTAACCTTCTTATTTTTAGCTATGGGGATGACATTTGTTGTTTGCTGCAATACAAACAATAATAATTACACTTTGAGACGCTAATGGGGACGAAGGCTAATATTTAGTGCTGCTGTCTGTTCATGACCATGCACACAAATATAGAGAATCCAGGATTAGTAGCTTAAGAGGTTTTTGGTTTGGTGGTGTTTGGTTTTTTTTTTCCCCCCCTGTATAGGATGCTTTTTAAGTTTAGATTAGAAGCAGTGACAGACAAGCAACCAGGCTGCTTAAATGAATGCACACGGGCAGACTCAATTCTGCAAACCGGAGAACTCAATGTTCTTTTCATTCCTGTAAGAACAGAACAACCTTTAAAAAGTTTTCATGATCAATTTGCACTTTGTGCATTATGGCAGTTTTAAAACATGTATTTGGAATACATTGCACCTAAATGCAAGCTCTGATGTTGCCTGAACATTGAATTTTCTTTTTTTTTTTTTTTTTAGCCTGTAAAGATGGCTAATCTTGCCTGGCCAAATTGCATGACCTTTAACAATTCCTTAAAGAGGAGCTAGCAAAAGTCCATCCCAGACAATTACTTGAGACATCAATACGAAAGGTGAAAAAATAATGAAAACGTTCCCTAGTATTTTCATGCTTTGCTCCCCCTTCACATTATATGCACTTTTGTCCTTGCTTTTTTCTTGTCTGGATTTCATTAGCGAGCCATAGGCTTCTGCTTTTCAACTTTGGCATCAAAACTTGGGTTTTATAGAATGGTTATAGTCTTTGGCATTTCACGCTATGAAACAAACAGATGTGAGAAGACATGCAGAATTAATACAGGTTTCCCCAAGAATTGATTTGCGTGGGGGTTTTGTAGATGATTTACTCTATTTTCTGTTTGTTTTCTTGCAATGGTTCACAGAAAGAGCTTTCTTAAGACTTCCGTAAATGGAAAAAGAAAAATCGCAGGTTTAGGTAAACAGAATTCTGCCTGATGACAAGACAATTACGATGCCCCATTTCTAGCAAGCGAAGAGGGTGCAGACAGCAGGTCTGCCTTGACTTTCCATTTGAAAGCTCAGCCACTCTGATGTATTTATGTCTCTGTTTTACATGTTTTCTCATGATAATTTAGGATTAGCAGCTTTGAGAATCAAAACGGAGAACAAAGTTTTCTAAGCTTAAATTTAATTCTGGCTTGATTCTGATCCAATGTCTTTGTACATTTGCCAACTGTGCCAATGAACATCACTGGGTGGAGGATCACTGAGTGACCTTTTAGGTCGTGCAGGTTTTTTTTTTTCTTGTTGAAAACCAAAGAAGATTAAGAATTACGTGGCCTCAGCACATTTCAAAATATTTGTCTAAGAGTAGTTTAATATTACAGGATTTATCCCTTCTCAGATCCACTAAAGTGATTGTGTTTTAATACTAAATCACTGAAATCACCTGTTATATGAGAGGGATCGGGTCAACTCTTGGTCATGAAAAAGCAATAAGACTGACAAGCATTACTACAGCATTCTGGTTTTGTTTTAGAGACCACTAGGATATACAAATAGAAAAAAAAGCCCATCAATGACTAAAAAAAAAAAAAAAGCACACAGATGGACGAGATATTAATCAACTCAAATATAGTGATTTACTGATCACCTGGACCGTAGCCATTAATTCTGGGGCAAACCTCGTCTCCATCTTGATCCGGAACACAGGCGTGTCCCCACTCCCTCCTGTTTTGTGGTTATTTCCCTCTGTCTCTCCCAGGGGTGATATCAGCATTAGAAACGGCACTGCGGGCGACAGCTTATTACACTTCCACAGTGAAATACTCCTCATAGAGCGTCCGCATGCAAATAATGAGGGTGCAGTAAATTCCCATTCTATCTTACCGCACGCTCCCATTTGATCTGTGTGAAGCTTTTAGCCACGTTATAGGAAATAAATACTCAGAACAGCCATTTCCTCCCCTTTGAGGACCGACCAACCTGCTGCAAGACACGGACAAAGCTGCTCCCTCTGCAACGCCCCCCAGATGTTTGGCTGTAAACACCTCTGCACACCCCAAGAGCATCACTCGCTGCCTCCCACCGCACCGGAGCCCCGCGGTGCAAAGCGTGAGCTGGGGATGGGTTATGACAAATACGCGACAACTTGATTTTGGGGTACCTGGAAATTCCAGCAGGAGCTGGGAGTATATCTGGAGGAACCTATTTCGAGTTGGATGAAGGTTAACCCCATTCGTAGTGGTCACGCACTGTAGCTTACACCGTAGTACAGAAAAAGGGAAAAAACCCAGAACCTGCTGGATCTGCGAGCAGGAGACATTGCTGTGTATCAGGGGAAGCCACAGGAGAGAAATGGTGAAATTCGGAGTGAACACTAGCTTTCTATGAAAAGGATTAATGCAAGAAAGACACGGGTTTAAAATAGCCTAATTGACCCAAGCATAATGTAGTTCACAGTCACATGGTCAAAGCCAGGCAGTATTTGAATGCCGCCTCATCATTTAATATAACATTTCTGGTAATAGAATATTTAAATCCTATTTTATCAAAATCTCATCACTCAAGTGTAGGAGCCTTTCCATTGCTGGAGCATACAGTGTTATGAATTCATGAAGGTCATAATTATGAGCAGTTTCAGCGCTGCATATGCGTTTGGCAAAGATATTATGCCCTTTCTAAACAAGATTTGAGCGAGCACAGCACACACCCAGAGTTAGAGGGGTTCTGCTTTTCACGTGCCTCGCGATCAGCAGACTGTTCCCTTTTCCCCGAGATTCCCACTCGGACAGAAATGTCCCGTAGCCAAGAGGCCACCCCAGAACCACCGCTGCCACCCACCCCAACGAGCAGCCACAGAGGAACACTCCTCCTCTCTCACGAAACCAGAAAAGCAGCATGTTCAAATCCTTATTTAATTCAGCCATTTCACATCTGAGTAATTAGTCAGGCAAGAGACCATTTCCCAGGATACAAGGGCTCATTACCCTTAAGCCGACTTTGAGTTTCCCCACACCAGTGCTGTAGGGGACTTGGTGGCTGCGGCACAGCCCCAGCAAGCTTTCCTCTCTCTCAGGAGACAAGACTTTCTCCCCCGCCCCGCTTTTCTTTTTTCTTGATAGGGAAACCGCTTCTCTCTGCTGAGATCTAAAAATGCGGGTGTCCCTCCAGGGCCAGCGCTGAGCTCCTCGTGTTCCCAGGCAGCGCTCAGATCTGAGCAGACCTCGCAGCTCCGAGGTCCCTTCCCAGCAGCGAGGATTTAGCTCAACCCTTCTTCGTGGTGCTGGGATCGCGCAACGCTCTGCTCGGAGTCAGACATCTGAGCACTACCTGAAACACCGCAAAACTCAACGCTTGTTACAGATCCCACAGCTGGCACGCTGGAGCTGATAGAAACATCAAGCGCGTATAACGGGCTGCGGTTTCCTCTCTGTGACACCCGGGTGATGTAAAAAAGATTCCGCTTGGGCAGTTGAGCTGCTCTGCATCTACATTATAAGGAAGGAGATGAAAGTCCTGTGACAGTTTGATGCAGGGCTGGCTCTGAGCAGAAGGCTGCTGCACAGGGAAACTGGTTTGTGAGGCTTTGACAAAAACAACTCTCTGCTCCCTCTGGCCTCATTTAGCTATTTCTAAGCCCTGGAAAAACAGTCTCGCTGCTGCCACTGTTACCGCAAAAGAGAAAAAAAAAAATTGCAAAATGGTAGTGCCAAAGCCCAGGGCAACCATTTCCATGCGGATCCATCCGTCCCTGCAGGAACGCAGCTCAGCACCTCCCAGGCTCTTCCCAGTCCCGTCCTCTCTCTTCTGGCAGGAGCAACCAGCCCCTTCAACCCACCCACAGTGCCGGGAAGCCTTGAGCTGGCTCTGGTTTTGTATCCTCCTTAAAGGAGGTAGCAGATATTTGTTTGGGAAGAAAGGGGGAAAAAAAAAAAAAAAAAAAAAGCTGAAGAGTTTTATTCTTTAGTCAAACCTGAAATTCTTCACAAAGAGGATGAATTGTCCTTCTACAACAAAAAACGACCAAGAGGTCAAAGTCACCTGCATAAAATTTAAACGCGAATCAGTGGCAGGGCCGAGATTACATTCCTATAGATTAAGATTACACATCTTTTACAGCCTTGGGCTTTGTGCACGTGAACCTCTGCATGAATAAAAAGCAGCTACGTGATTTTCCATGTTCCCCCGTTGCTCTCCACGACCCAGCCAGCGGCTCTTTCGCTCAGTGTTCCCTCAGGGAACGTCACTTGGGAGCCTCTCAGAGCTGCTCTCTGACAAACTCCAGTGCAAACAATAAATCCTTCCGTTTCATCCAGTGAGTAAAGCTCTCACCCTCTGCACGCTGTTTTCTGCTGTGTGATTTGCACACTCCGGCATGTCTTGGTATCCACATCTCATCAAATTAAAGTGTACTATCAGCTACGCCGGTGCACATCACAAACAACAATACCTAATTTCACACTTAGGCAACCAAGCTCATCCACGAGTTACACACTTAAAACAGCCCCTGTATTTGAGTTTACACAAGAACAAAAAAAAAAAAAGTTAAGTCCACACATTAGCCGAGAAGTTAATGTCTACTCTTTAGCGTTACACAGCACGGTAAATTAGACACATCTTCATAACCTATTTATTTTACCAAATGTTCCCTTACGTTCAATAAGGACATAGTTTTTATATAATCCTAATGGCAAATTCCAACAATTTTCCAATTCTATAACTGCTCTAAGACTCCTGAAATCAGTGGCAATTCTCAAATGAGCGAACCACAGTCAGACTGGGTGCTCACTGGATACTTAATATGAATTGTCTCATGGTTATCAGAACAAATTGTTTTTATTTGAAAAGGCTCATTGCTAAATAAACCAGGTATGGCAGGATTTGACTGATTTTCCTACTAAAGTACCTAGTAAGCTTGATACGGTACAGTGTCGGAGGTGGCCACCCTTTCCATTCAGATCTTAACTTTTGCGCACAAGTGTCAGGTATGGAACTTTTCTATTTCTACTGTCAATGGTAAGATCTGTCAGGCAACACAATGAGAAATCACATTTAAGATAAGAAGATCTGCAGAAGTAAAAGGCAGCATACATAAAAGCTGCCATGCTAGGTTTTATCTTCAAGGTCATGACTTCTAGGTTGCTTTCCAGCAGGATATATCCTTAAAAGCCTTTTGTTCACATTCGTTATTCTCTTCTTAGTTGCAAACATTTAACAAGAATCAAAGCCAACAAAAAACGTAGCCAAGATGCTCAGATGCAAATAAGGTTTGAGATACGTTTTTTTAATAATCAAAGCAAGCTTCTCAGGTCTGAAGTACAAAATTCTAGAAGAAAAATACCTAAATGTTTGATATCTATCTATAAATGCTGGGCAAGGGGACACAGGCTGACAAGTAAATATTGAATTATACAGAGCTCTTGGTTAATATTTATGTTCACGCTCTAGATAGTCTAAGATAATTGATCAGATCTGCACTTAAACACAAAACTATGAACATGCTTTTCACAACTGGTCTCTCTGCTGAAAGATGAGGGTTTGTGAAATGAAATTATTTCACAGTCACAGCATTTTGCTTACAGAAAAGTGTCCACAGTATTCAGCTCTTTGGTCACTTCTCACCAGACAGAGAAGAACATCCAGCCTAAGAAAAAATAAACCCCAAAACAACATGACATTTTTTGATTAAAAAAAGGAGGATTTTCCTCCAACTTGCCTTCCCATTTGTGCTGAAAAATTGGATGAATGGATGGAAAATTGTGTGGTGGGATGAAATGATTCAGGAGGGACTAGGAAAAGTGGAGAAGGTCTCCATTTAACCACCACCTCCAGCCAGTGCTAAGCACAACTACTGCAATTTTGTTTTACTAGTAAAGGGGCTTTTGGAAGGCTTACTATATTTATAAACTTACCAGAAGAAAATGCCAAAGAAGGAAGTGCAAGTTGTTACACTAACAAGACAAAAACCAACATAACCCACTGAGCTTTAGAAGCTGAAATAAATCGAAGCCTTTCCATTGACTTCAGTGAGAGCTGGATCAGGATTTAAAGAGATTACAATTCTGAAGTTCATCTCTGTTGCAGTTCAGAATTTTTCTTTTGTTTCACATCACATTAAAGATTCAGCATCTCTTTTCCTGTGCTCAGAAATACACTATGATCTATAACGGAACAGAAAACAGAACTAAAGGGGAAAAAAAGCCCTCCTACACCTCATTAAGATCTAAAGTTTGTCCTTAATGTGCCTATGAACTCAAAATGAGTGTTGAAATGGAGACATTTTTGTCTGCTACAGGGTAAAGTGATTATAAATGTCTCTTTGTGCAAAAGCTTAGTGGTATTTTATGCAGCTGGCACTGCAGAGTTTGAAACAAATCCAAGAAAACAGATTGTATCTTTAAGGTTAGAAATCAAACTTCCATTGCTGGAGTGCACATTTCCTGGTAACGGGCTCAGCGCTGACACCAGGAGCTGTGCAAACGGCATCTCTGCTGCTACGTTAAGTGAAGTGTATTGCTGTCTTTATTCCCCATGGCCTTTTTATCTATTCATTCCATTCCCAAACTATCATTAAATGGACATTATAAAGTCATTTTTCTTCACTTTCTGTTTTGTGTATTTCTCACCATTATTTTTTTTTTTTCTAACACCCATTCAGAAGCCTGCTAGATTTTTTTTTTCCTTAAGCCTTTTAGCCTACATTTTCCTATAGACTCACAAACACCATAGGTACCTTTGTCAATCAGGAAAAGCAGCAGCTTCAGTTTACAGGTAGAAATATCCCATGCTGCTAAACCTTCGCTACAATAAACCTCATGTAAGAATAGAGACAGCCTGCATCCACACACTGCCATTCTTCCCAGGCTTTGGAGGCATTTCAATACCAAGTGTGTATTTTGTGCATGTTCTTTCTAGCTGATTGAATTGACTCTCCAAAGCTTAAGAAAAACCTGTATTACCACGTAATGAAATCCCACCTTGCCTTCACTTCTAGATCCTGCTCTCGCCCAGGGCTTGTGGGAAGGGACAGGTCTGCAGGACCCCGGGAGGTCACCATGGTGGGACAGGACTCCAGGGATGGAGCAGCCCCTGGAGCAAGGGACTCACTCGTCACCCTTCAAACAACTCACACTCGAACGATTTTGTGATGTGTAGGTTAAAAACAGCCTCTCAAGGTTCATTTGACTCCCACACAGTTGTGGAAGCCACGCTCTCCACATCATCAACTACCCGACTGGCAGCTATGTTCTAATTTGAGCTCCCGACTCGTCCTAATGAATAACCTCATGTACAGCACGGGTCGCAGAGAAAGGATTGGTCTCCTATTCCTAGCCAGAGGCAGATGAGGAAAAAAATCCTATTTTTGGCTACAGTTGCCATTTGATCTTCCACAAGCAGCCCCGCTTCTAATAAAACTCCACACTCAGTTGCACTCAGTGGGGACACCGTGGTGAAGAGCGGAGGGCATGGAAGACACAGGCTTGGAGAATGGCAAATGAGCCTGTGAACCAGCTGGATTTATGACCCATGGTTTGATCCAAAGCGGTTTGCAGCCAGTAATTCCTGCCGGTACCGTGCAGTACCGGCTTTCAGCTTGCTCCATGCTACTCCTGCAGATGAGGGGAATCTATTTGTTCCAAGGTCTGTGACTGGTGCCAAGAAAACTTTGTGCTGTCATCTCACTTCTAGAACTTGCTCAGGTGTATTCAGCACAGGTACAAAGCACATCCTTTGCTTCGGAACGTATAGCAGAGCAAGATTATACTGCTGCAGCGTACTTCTATTGGTATCCGTGATGTATTTGTAAAGGTCTGGGTTCAGAGAGTGTGTCAGATTAATACAGAGCTCTGTGACTAACGCTCCTGGAGTCGCTGGGAGCAGCTGGATGATCAGGGTCCGACTCAGCACAGCCCCAACCTGCGGATGCCCCCGCGGGAGCATCTGTGTGGTTACTGATCTCAGCACCTCAGATCCCCCTACCTAACATCAGCTCCATTAATTCAGGTTTCCCTGGAAAGCACTGAAGGGAAAACCAAGCAGATTACGTTGAAAGTTTACCCACTTGGCCTACGACACGGGAAAGGCGAGTGCAAATATACTGTATCTCCCTGCTGGCATAATTCAGAGGCACAATCTCTTGTCACAGATACCTGCTCAAACATGACCTTGGCTCAGTCCCTGGCAGCCGTGTGCCACTAATAACTGGTAGACAAACAGGTATATTTACTTTATGTTTACCTTTTTCTTTACCTCCGTTGCACAGGCTAATGCCACAGAACCAGGCTCCCCGATTAGTTCTGCTGACTGCAGTAACCCGGTGGCCCTCATTAAAGAAAAGCATTTTGAGAAACTGTATCCATTCCATTTTCTGTCATCAGTCCTTTGTGAAAGTTGGATCGAAAGTACCTCAGCGGTAAAGCTACCTCTCCCAGAGGTAAAATGCAAAGAGCAGAGAACGATGCTCACCAGCAGAGAGAGGAAGTGATTAAAGGACAGGGAGGGAGAACGGAGGATGAAATGTTGCCTTTAAGAAGAGATGCTGGGAATAAATATTGAGAGTCTTCATTCTCATAGAGGTGTCTTCTTTTTGTTTTCTGCTTCAAGGAAATCACCAGCGCTAGTCCCAAAAGACACAGCATGAATTAGCCTGTTATCATCCGGCAATCAGAGACAGCACCCTACTTACTGATAGTGGGAACTTCACTGATCCTACTAATACATTTCAAATATCTGGATCTTCCTGTCATAGCTACTATTTGCATAAACTGATATTCTCCTTTAAAAAAAAAAAAAAAAAAAAGAAAGAGAAAGTTCTGGGGGGTAGCAAAGATTAAAGGCAGACTGTCAGCCTGGCTCTGCCTGGTTTGTATTTTCACTCTGATGAGTGGAGTGTGTATAAATAATGCCTTTGATTGCTTCAAAGATGGGGCTGGTGTCACCGTGGCACTTGAATCACGGCACTTTCTCTTTGTATCGCTTCTGTCAGTCAGGAACAATATAGAACTTTTTTGTTAAAGAAGCCTTTAATTTCACATAGTAATTACCTATTTGATCAGACAAAAGGTGCTGTGAATGAAAGTCATTTGCTTGTTTGATGTGACTGAGACTGAGTGTCACTACAGCTGCGAGACTGTCAGAGAAAACACTAGTGGCTGATTAGATAAGCAGTCCTGAGCAGGGAAAAAAAAAAAAAAAAAAGGTGAAAATGGAACAGGAGAAAAAAAAGTCAAGTTCTACCCGATTGAAATACAAGGAAAATGATAAATCCGTCTGAATACAATTAATGTAATTATCAGAAGAAGCAACTCCCATGCAGCTTCATTGAGGTCAACTTCCCTGCCACGGGGTTAAATGGCTTCTCTGTCCCTCCCCTTCAATCAGACAAGGCCAACTTACAAAGCAACTAATGATCTGCTGGAAACTTGCTGAACACCTGCTGCTGCGTCACACGCTCCTTCACAGCGGCGGCAATCACACCACAAGGACACCAAGGAGCATCATCTGCCTCTACCAATCTACTACTATTCAGATAGAAGTTCTGTGTTTGAAAGCAGAGATGTCTCCTTGCCAAGAAGGGTCTTCTGGCACCTTCTGGGTCACAGCAGTCGTTCCAGGACACAGCGGGGATGGCTTCAGCCTGTGGAGGCTGGCTGGCCTCCCCCAAGGAATTATAGAAAAAATGTGGAAATCTGTCAGGCTTAGCTGGACCTTCGACTCAGCCAGACCTAAGCCCTGAGAACCTCCCTCCCAGTTTATTTTGTCTCTAGCACAGACTCAGCTGCAGATGGGAGAGGGACTCAGATCTTGCCTTCAGACCTGATATCTCACCCCAAACACAGCCCTTTGCCTCCCAGCATCCAAGCTGGGTCCATCCCTAATCTCTCTGCACAATTATCAGCATTTTAGGGAGGGAAGGACCATCTTCCGGATGGGAAACTCATGAACTAGACCCTGCAGGATGAATTCACTCTTCTGATCATCTCATCTTCACTCCAACAAAACCTTTACTCCACAGCAGCAGAATCATCTCTCTCCCCTTTCTACGCAGAAGCACACACGAAGCACAGGGCTGGCAGCCTCAGCTCCCAAAAAGCTTTCCCTTCCCTGCGTTTTCCTCTCCATGTCCTCCATGGAAGCAGCAAACAAAGGGACCGCAATCTCCAGTGGTTTGTTACGTGTCAGCACAAAGCAGGAGCAGCTTAGGATGAGGCTGCCTCGTCCGTGCTAGCTGTCGGCCTCTCTGCTGCACATCTTTAAAACATTAATTGGAAATATTTTATTCCGTTGGATAACGTATCAAACAACACAGCAATGAAACTTTCAAGGGCTTAGAAACTGTGCCCGGAGGTACTTGAGAGGTCTTGTAGACTCCTTCGGCAGCGAACTGCCCCAGTGTTGCAGCGCAGCCCAAAAAAGCCCAGAATGTTGGTATTTTTTTCCCCTCCGTGCCTTTAAAGCAACTCATGAGTGACTCATGTAGCACAGGGGCTGAACGCCTTTTGATTTCTCTTTCTACACTCTCAAATGAGGCAGAAGGTAGAAGAAAAAAGGAAAGCCCTCATCTAGCTGACAATTTAATCCTGTTTAGTGCATCCCAAACGCGGATGGCTACTGGTGCGACATACGTATGGCCGTGGGAAGGCTGGAGCCCCTATGGAAGAGTCCTTGTAGGCTCAGGCAGCGGGCAGGAGGGGAATCCGTGCCTGTTCCTGTCCTGCCTCTGGCCAGAATTGCTCAAATCACTCATCTGTTTTACACCCTCCGAGGTGTCCCCATGGCCTTGCCCCCCAGCCTTGCTCTTCGGGGGGTGGCTCTGCTGAAGAAAGGGGCCCCTGCACTGATGAGGGTTCTCCTCAGATCGCACGTTCCCAACCTTGGCTGCTGCAGCATCTCCCGAGAAACCACTCTAGAGCTGCGGACACCCTCACAAAGGCAAAGCCAACACCCCAGGAGCAACTGTTCTCTTTAAAAAAAAAAAAAAAAAAGGCACAAAGAGACACCTTATTTCTCTTTAAAGCCTGCTCTCAAAATCTAATTTCACAGCATGATCAGTTACTGTGTTGGAATTACTTGCTTTCTTATTTGAATAGCATAAAAATGAACATATTAACAAATAACACTCATAAAATTCACTGGACAACACAATGGAAAAAAAATTACACTGCATGAAGAACTAGGTTACAGAAGTTACATCGCCATTAGAATCAGATGTAATATGCACCAACCCAGAGAGCCTGTATATAGAATTAAAGAAATCATTTAATTTTAAAGTCATATTTTATTCAATGCATCCCTCAGTGCATGTAACTGCTAAATGAAATGCACTGCATGCTCTACAAACACATCACCACCTTGTAAGTGAAATACCCACGATATTAAAACTGATATAACATTTATTAAAACCATTATGCGAAGAACAAGGTTGGATACTTGAACTGCTGAAGGCGAGCACCAGTTCTGGCCTCTCGGATGTGCAGGCGCTAAGCGGTTTGTTGCTCCGAAACAATAAATGGAGAAGTATTTTCTAAAGGTGGGAGTTCATTCAGCTGGAAAGAAATCTGCTTCTCCTTCCCCGAGACGAGTAAGGAAACCGCTGGACTATCAGACGGCTCCGACGAGCAGCCCCGGCGCAGGGAACCGAGGCATCTGCTCCGTTCCACAGGAGGTCACTGCAAGAGCACAGTAAATCCTCCGCAAAGCCCAGCTACTTGGTTTGATATTGTCTCTTCCCTCTGGACTAATAGTAAAGTTTAGTAGTAACACGTTTCAGGATCAGACCATGACCTGTTTTCTCAGGAAGGCAGAGGCTGGGGTACAGAGGGGATTTGGTGCCTCTCCCTTACAGATCCGCTGTGATGGCCGAGGGATATTACAAATCCCCAGACCGAAGGAAAGCAAAGGAATCATTTATTTGAGAGTCCCGAAGTGGATAAGGAAGGGCTGAGCAGCAGCTGTGTGTGAGGAACAGTGTGCTGAACCCCAAAAGGGGATGCCACCATCCCAAAGCTGAGGGATTTGCGTGGCTCCGAACCAACCTTCTGCCTCCTTGCAGAGGATTCTTGGTGGTTATTCTGTGTGTTTCCAAGACATTTGGCAAGTTTTTTGAATGCAGCCACCTTTACCATCTTCTCCTTTTCAAAATCAAGCATTGTACTACTAATTAATCTGTAGGGGATAGGTCTGACTGCTTTAAAAGCACAGCTCTATTGTGAATGCTTGAAGCATATTTTTAAAGGAAAATCTCAGAATTTTACTTTATACTATTCCTTCATTCTAGCCTACGACATTTTTAGCTTTGCACAAAGGATGCCTCTCTGCAGAACACTAGCAGTTCAGCCGAATTACACATTATAAAACCCTTCTATTTGTCACTGCCTTCAAGCCTCTTCAAAACGAATTCTGGTTAGGATATGTGAATGTAAAATGCTCTTGTTTCCTAATGAAGCACTTTGAAATGCACTGTAGGAGAAGCTTGATTTTAGCCTTCCACAGACACAAAGAGGAGTTCTTGCCTTTAAATGTTCTATCCTGAAAGATGAATTCACACAAACCACACAGAGCTCAGGCTGCCAAAAAGGGAAATACAAACTCTTCTCCGTCCCTTTCAACAAATCTCAGTCTAGAACAGAAAGAAATGAAGCATGCATTCAGCAAAAAGAGATTAAAGAAGAGGGGAAAATCCTTTTAAATACTAATATCCACTGAAATTAATCTCCAGTCACATCACAATGGAGACAGGTCCTTGACGAAAACAAAGAAAAAATGCGCCTGAATATACTCCATGCTGCCAGCTCCAGACCTTTCTCCAAGCAATGTTCCAGAAACCTATACATACCTATACAAACTTGTCGCCACAACCCCAGCACAAGCTGCTATTTCAGTACGTAGGTACCATACACTGTGCTCCACTTGGGAGGACGTCGGTACCCAGTTATCAGAAACAGCCGAGCAGATGCAAACCCCATCACGCTCACTCTTAAATCCAAGGTAAACCTGGCATCTCCACATTTATTATAAACCAGTTAGGGACCTAATGAGGCTAAACAGTTTGGAGAGACTTCACACTGGGACTCGCACCAGTTTACGTACACAGCTGGCCGTGGCTGGAGCGGAAAGATGCGTGTCCTGTGATGAAGCCTCCCTGCTGTGCAGGTCCTCTCTGAAACACATCCATGCTCGTGTTTGAACTGCCCGTCTGGCATGCTATCACACACCGGATCGGCCACACTCTTCTGGCAGGGAGCTGCCAAAATTTTACACATATTGGTGCCAACTTCATAACAACTTTGCATTATACCACCCCGCACAGGACCAGTCCCCCGCACGCTGCGGTGATGCGGGACAGACCGATGCCTGATACTGCTCATTCCCAACTACCCCGACTTGTAATCAAACGACAATTTTCTATTTCCGAGCAAAATTGAGCACCTGGATTAAAACATCTCATTCGAGAAGACAAGTTTCAATTTAAACACTGCGTGGGTAACAGTATGAATTTTTTTGATTTTCAAGTATTCGAGTCAACATTGGGAAATTATCCTGTAGAAAATGTGCCCGGACTGACTTGTTCAATCACACCACCGTTAGCTGCTCACCTTCAGAGGCACAGGCGGTGTCCAGAAATGCTGGAGACTTCCTGGTCAGATATTTCTAATCTGATCAAGCGAACACCTTGACATTTTACATGGCAACACATTGATAAAAGCTCTCCCACACTTCGTTATGTAAACAGGTATGGCTGCTAATTAATGAATTAAAGTGGAGAAAGAAACTGTTGGCAAGACTGCAAACTTGGCCCAAGACTTCCCCTGAGTAATGTACAATCGAGTGAACTAAGCTCCATTAGTGCTCGCTGGCAGGTGCAGCCTTAACACCCGCCAAAGAAAGTGGATTTTTTTGGCAATATTCACTTTTTTTTCTTCCTGTTTTCCAGTTACTAAGAATTTAAGTAATTTCGCTTTACTACCACACAGCTGATATAATTACGTATGCATCAGAGTACTCCACATCAGGCACGAACACGAGCAGTTGAGGGTCCGGCAGCACCTCTCCAAATGGAGCACGAACCCAAGCGGTGCCACCTTCTCCAACCTCCTGCCACCAAAACACCCCAACGTGCTCCAAACACAGCGAAGCCGTGAATGCAGCAAGCTGTTCAAATACAGCTCGTTTGCAGATAAATCTTAAGGGAATTTAACACTGTTTGGAGTCAAGTAGAGTTTTCACTGTTTCCTCGTGCAGGAGGGAATGGGACAAAGTGATGAGGCTGTGCGGAAATCTTTGGACGGTGGTAGGGAACACACGATTCTACGCAAGCGGTAAAGTGTTAAAAAGCAAAGTGTGAAAATTTAAACCACACTGGTTGGAATAGGGAAAAATTACTGTCTCTTAATCATACTCTAGGTTGCCCAGTTTTCATGTGATGATGTTCCTGTTTAGTTTAGCGGTGCTATTTTACACATGACGGGGATTTCAGAAGTGCAGTTAAAGCTTCATAGTCAACATCAACACCAGCACAGCTCACCCAGTACTAGACTTAAAAAATATTAAGTACTATACTCACACCAAGAGGAAAGTGGTTACATTTTCAGTACATATAATTTAGAAAGCTGGGGTGGAATATATGTGAGAATTACCAACTAATATTTCAGGAGCACAAACTAATTGTATTCTAAATAAAAGCGGTTCAGAAAGTGGGCTTTTTTTTAGCTGCAGAAAATTAATTAAGAACAAAACATACATAAAAATCAGAATCTTAATTTCAGACAAAATACAGTCAGGTTTCAAACACTTGGGTCTTTGTTCATTATGTAAAGTATAATACTGCTGATGATAATATGGAATGTGAATACCCAAAATGTTTCAGTTTGGCTGAACTGGATTTTTAAAACTAGATTTTGTAGAAATATCTATCAGTTCCACTTGCAAGTTATCACTAGCAACACTTTAACAACTCCAGAGCAAATGCAAAAAAAGATGGGGGAATTACACTGAGGGATTTGGGAGGATCTGCTCACTTCTCAAATACACCCTGGATTTCCTTTCTGACTTTTGCCAAGTCATTTGCCCTCCCTCAGCATCAACAGCATTCGTGCCTGCAATTTAATTGTGAATTGAAGTCTGAGACCGTGTACTACTAAATATCTGAGAACAAAAGCCAGGTAGCTGAAGCTATAGAGTCAGCCACAATTCAATTTGTAAGTGAGAACTGGAGCCACAGGAAGAAAGGCTGGACCTCAGCCTCGTTGGATAATTTACTGCATAATTTCTATCGGTTCCTCATTTCAGATTTTACCAGGTGCCAGCCATAATTCAGCTACAATTGGTTTTGTGTACTCGCATTATGAATATGCCATGCACCGTTTACTACTCGAGAGCAGTAACAGCAACTTGGATTTATACAACATTTTAGTGCATCTAGCACTTCAAAGTGCTAACAAAAGGAGATAACTCACCAGGACAGCAAGCCAGCCTATCCATTACAAAATAAATAAATCAGTTTTAAGTTCAGACTTCAAAAGGGAAGCAGTAGATACCCCATGAAAAGTCTCCGTGGGCAGGGGCTTCCACAGAGCAAGAGCCGAGCGGCGGCCGCAGCACCAGCCTCGGGTGACACATCGTGGTCCCTGCCCAGCGCAGATTAATGAACAGCGGGAATGGAAATTCTAATAATTAAGGAAAGGTTAAAATGTTCACACTGTGTGAGAACGGTGCATAAAAGGATACAACTGCTAAAAATCACTGCAGCAATGCAGAACTTTTTTTTTTTTCCAGAGACTAAATTCCAACTGGGAATATATTAAGAACAAGAAGAAAGGAATCCTCAGAGTAGAAAACCAAGGCAAAACAGCAAGTGAAAAGCAGTCAGCTCTGTGGCATGGAGGTACAATATACATTATAAACTAAAGCTCTGTTCTGAACCAAGAGCCCACTGGAAAAATAAATCCAGGGAAACATCCAGATATGACAAATCCCAAAATTACCGTCTAAAAATTATTAAAAACAACAAACCCACAAACAGACTTTTTCAGTTTGTGTTCGAAACAGCACTTGTCCCTCAGAACTCCCCTAATATAGCTCCAATTCAGATTAAGACACATGGCCAAATTTTCGAGGTACACATTCAGTACAACTCGTTATTCCAGCATCACAAACACTCAAGTGATCAGCTCTGCATCAATCTAACCAGTCATCACACTTCCCTCCTCATCATGCAGCCTTTCTTTCAGATTTTATTATTCATATTCTTGTCTGAGATCACATGCTTCTCCTGAAATTTTATTTTTACACACTCAGAGTTAATTTCCACTTGCATAGCAATTATTATTTGCAAACCACTAGTCTTGAACATGGAAACCAGCATATAAAGATTTTTTCTCAAAGATAATATTAGCAGTGTACCAGAGAACACCTAAAAGGAGAGCAGGGCCTGAAGAACATGGGTTGTCCCCATCTGTCCAAGAGATTCAGTCAGCAACTGGTTTCCTAATCACCACAAATTCATTTTCCATTTGCTTGCTGCAATTATGCTATTGAAACATGCAGGTCTGGGGGTTTTTTTTCCCCTCCCTTACTCTGAACAGAATTCATTTTTAATGTCTACTGCAGAAGGCCAATATGATACAAAAACCCCAAACATTTCACTACTCATGCACTCTTATTCATAATATCATATCAAATTGCTGAAGTAGTACCATATGGCGCTTGAGCACCAAGCCAGAACAAGTTGTTCAGCTTGTCATAATCTCAAAAGCTGCAGAAAACTTAAATAATTTCTCTACGAAGTGGAAGATCTTTGGGTTTAATATAACTCATCAGAAATGGATTCTGCATTTTCCTCCTATTATTTCCCATGTTTTCTCTGATTCACATGCCATTTTCCAGTGCGAGCTATCAGTATAAGTGGCTACAACTACAGGGCTGAAAGGCTTTAAAAGCATCCTGTCCATACTTTCTTCTTGATCACTCATCAAATTGAATGGATAAACATCTTTCTCAATCAGATATATAATTATAAATAAAAAAAGCTCAACCAGAAAGACTGAATGAAAAAGATAATTGAAACTCCCACACTTTGATTCAACCCTTAAAGCAATACCCTCCATTGTAAAAAGCAATACCCTCCATTCCACCCACACTGTCCTGTGAGAAATCACAGCAGCCTTTCCAGAAAAGTGGAGTGGTGACATTTAACTTGTGCATAAGTCCAAGGAGAGACAACAGTGGGAATGCTCATCACAGATTGCTCTGTATCTGCATTTATTTACATTCCCAATTCCTAGAGTCACTGCAAGTCTACCTGTAGTATTCTTGTATTTTTTTAAATATTTCTTACTCTCATGCCTGGGAAGGTTTAGAGTGACATGGGATCGGAAGCTGAAGGTACAAGAACTAGAGACAGGTGAGACTTCAGCCAACCTCACAGCATTCAGGGCTTGCGATCAACCCTGATTTCCAGTGGCTGTGCAGCAGCGTTTGTACCGTTCGAGAGGTCTTCCTGGGAACACCCAACAGCAAAAAAATCATAGAATCACGGAATCATTTCATTTGGAAGAGACCCTCAGGATCATCAAGTCCAACCAAATCTAGCACTAAACTATGTCCCTAAGAACCTTGTCTAAACACCTTATAAACCCCTCCACTGCCCCGGGCAAAATGTGAGCACAGAAGTAGGAAAGACCTGAAATTGAGAGACAGGAGACAAGTCTAAGGGGAGCACTGGGAACGTGAAGACATGAGGACGCAGGTATGCAGGCTACAGCATTGCTCTGGAGGGCACTCCTCAAGGGGAAGGCTTCTTTTAGCAGCTGCTTAATCAACTGAAGAATAACAAGGACAGCACCAAACCATGGAGAATTTCCTAGTCCTCCTTAGCATATATGTTCAAGTCTCATTCACATATGGGATTAGGATAGGCAAGAACTGGTGCCGAGAACTGTAGGCTGGCACAGGCAGCACAAAGACAACTTACTACACAGCCTTTTGCTTAAAATTAAAATAGAACTGGGACATGTCTTCTGGAGCTATCATGTATTGGGAGTTTCCAGAAAAAAACCTCATTTCTATAATGGTTACATATGTGATTGCTCTTTTTTTTTTTTCCTTAGCTATATGGAGAAAAAGCAACTCGTCACCAGCCCAAAGGGAAAAGCACTTGGCTGCATGGGGGAAGACAGGATTTGGTACATCTGCAGCTTCAGAGAAGGAAAGGAAGAGCTCTTTAAAAAAAAGCAAGAAGTGCAGAGAATATCCAGGATAAATAAGTGAAAGGAATTGGTCCTCCATCCCTGATGAAAAGATGATGCAAAAATATCAAAACCGTCCATGGCTGCCCCTACCGCCGGCACCGTTGCCCTTTGCACACCCACGTTGCTGGTTTGGTCACTTGCACCAGCTTTGCCGATTTTCCTCTCTCAACCAGGCACAAGAAGGTTTGAGGACCAGTGGAGGGTCATCCCTGTCCACACGTGTCATTACTACCCAGACATCTGTGTTTGAGCCCGCGGTCTCCCTGTGTTACTGGGAGGAACTGGGAGGGCGCTGGAACGGCTCTGCAGCCCCAGGCTGGGGTTTGCTCCTGCCCTGCGGATGTTCCCACACTGCTCTGCCCTTTCTTTCAAGGGCTTTTACCTTTAAAGATCTGAAACAACATACAAAGTCAAGGAGGACCATCCCCACTCTCTGTTTTTCTTTATTCTAAGGGCCTATCTCCTGCCACAGCAGAGAAGAAATGTGAAATGGTGCTAAGCTGTACAGATCCACACTTTAAATCATTGGGGCACAAGGCAGGATTTGCTAAGACACCCCGGTAAATGGGAGGGGTAAAGAAACTGAGAATTAGAGGAAAGCTGTGGCAGAAGGGGTCTGGAGAGCAGGACCATGCATGGCCCCAGTACGTGCAGCCTTCCCTTACCCCTGGCCCCAGCAGCTCCCGTTTGTGGCTCTAAACAATACAGCATCCTCAAGAAATTGAGGATTTTTTTAAAGTCTGGAGAGGGTAAAAAGGAGAAAACAGAATAAAATATTTCATATGGGCTGCTTTGACATGCCTTGGTGTAGGTCTTCTATCAGTACAGCCTCAAGGGAATGTTACAAGCAGTCCACAGAAATAGGGAGCCAGCCTCGATGGCTTGCTTACCGCAGGCTTACCGGCAGCAAGAGCTCCGAAAACACAAGATTTTAGGTTACTTTAAATCATGTGTTGAAAGCACCTTATCCCAGAGAAGAAAAGAGGAAATGAAGCTGTTGTGTGTAATTAGCAGCTCCCTTTGATGAATCCTTTCCAATTCTACCACCTTTTTGTGAATACTTCATTTCTTGAGGAACGATTTTGATGGAGCCAATGCAGGCAGAACTTCAGAACAGGATTACAAGAGAGAAGACAAATTGTGAGAGACAGCATCCATTAACCCGGGCCAGCAAATTCCCCCCAATCTCCACTAACTCCTCAAATGCCTGATGCATAATTATTGTAAAGACCAATGCAAAGGGAAACTCAAGTTTTCCTTACTTTAAGATCATACCATTTATTCTCCTCTTTCAACATTATACACACTCAGTGCTCAGTACTTATGAATACCCTCTATCCAATTAATACCCCATTAAGTCGCACGCCCGCAGTGACTTTATCCTCAGACCACTGTATGGTAGCTTTTAACTCCATAATACCCTGGCATTATTACCATATTAGACTACAAGGGATTGATCCAAAGCTCACGGAGGTTAATGAGGGCTCATTAAACTTTGAATTAGGCCCTAACTGCTCAGCAAACATGAAGCAAAGGGAAACAGTTCGTGTCAGATAAGATGACAGAGGGCGTAGTAAGCTTTAAGGCGGAATATCGGATGCTGATCATGGCACAGGGAGGCAATAACGGGGAATACACGCAGAAAGCAGCCAGGAGAGAGAATTATGAAGTTACACCCGATATCAAGCAGGATAGATTTGCGCCTATATAAACAGATATTGCCTGGTCTGACTCCGATGCGATTTTGTCATTATATGGTTACACATGGCGTACTATTGACATTATGGCTTTCCTTTAGATTTTAGTTCTGAATTTCAGCTGGAGAGTAGGATACTAGAGACTTGAAATCAGTATGACTCCTTCCCTAATTACTGATTAATCAAGAGCTAAGGTTGCTTACATAAAGAGTCATGGGGAGGAGGAGGAAGTCTCATTAAGAACAAGATGTTAAAAAAAAACAAAACAAGAGGAGGGGGACATTTAACAACTGAACGGATACAGAAAGAAAAGAAAAAGAGCTGATTTCCTACTAGCGTGTTATACCTGAATGTGAAATTTTGTATTCATATCTAATTAAAAAATTATAAGAAAACATTTTAATACTTGCAAATACCATGGGTTATGGTTCAGAAGGAATAACAGAAAGTTTTTTTTTTCTTGTAACGACTTCAGAAATACATATATGTTGTGTCATTCCGTCCCTTAGGTGCTCAAAAGGCACAGCAGCTGTTTCATAAATTTTGAATTGCCTTTTCCTTTAGCATACAAAAATCTGCGCCATAAACATAACACTGTCTGAAAAATATTCGGTAAACCCAGACAGTTGTTGGAAATGCTTCCTTCGATATTTAAATTCCTCTCTTAACAGGAGTTTCCCTGCAAAAACAGATGCTAACGAATAGTGTTTTTGCCATCAAGCTGAATGTGAATGCTTTGGTGCAGCATTTTCTTTTTTTCCATGGAGACATTAGAGGGTGCATTTCCCATCACTGAAAGAAAACTGCCACCTTGCTTCTCAGTTCTTTGCTTTCAAATAATAAATAACTGCTATGATCTTCCATGAAAGATTTATGCTCTGATGACGCCTGATTCTTCTACTCTAATTTCTTTTTGTTAAGATGCAGTTGAACGCCATTTACTGGTAAGTAAATTGTGCCATCACTTCATTGCAAACCATACCATGAAAATATAAGCTGGCCAAACATTTATTTTTGTTTTCTAACTCACAGAAATCCCTTTCAGAGGGCTGTGGATTAACTAGCAACACTTTTTAGTGCAGATCCTTAATCTTAATTTCTTTCCCTCTCTCTGCTAATGTGCTCCCTTCCAGTGCTGTTACTCCAGAAATAACTCTGGCTAGCTCACAGTGCGGTCAGAAACTCTGCCTTGTACCTGCCACACTTTCCAAAATGATGTGGAAATACAGCAAATGGGCCATTTCCACTGAATTTTTCATAGTCCTGTAATAGCAAGGGCACCACATTTCCACCTCTTCCCCCAAAGGAGTTTCAGGAGCAGAGGTGGCTGTTGGAGGACCAGGCGTTGCCAGCTCCTCTAAAGGGACAAACCACCAGCCCTACATCCAATCTTTTCACAACACAACGCGTGCTTTCCATTTTTTGGGGGCAGAAACAATAAGCCCATGCGGCCCTTCCCCTTCCTTAAACTGCCCCACTTTTTACAACAATAAAATTAGCTTCTTCGCTTAAATAAATGTTATAGCTCAC
The DNA here is from genome assembly GCF_036013445.1 of Caloenas nicobarica. Lineage (NCBI taxonomy): Eukaryota > Metazoa > Chordata > Aves > Columbiformes > Columbidae > Caloenas > Caloenas nicobarica. The sequence continues at coordinate 11,830,049 of NC_088259.1, forward strand.
AAAGCTTTGAAGCACAAATCAAACAAATAAGACAACTGCAAAACGGCCTGAAAGGGCTATAAACACAAGCACAGATGCAAAAACCTCCCCAGGTCACATAACATTTTGATTAAAATGAGTGGAGACTAGGAGTCAAACCAGAAGTCTGGAAGGTGAACTGTCCCAGCGCCGCCCGCCAGCACTACGGCATTTAAAGGTCTGTTAATATTTCCACTAGAAACTTTTGGTTTCATCGGGTTTGAAACTCGAGTCACAGAGGCTTTAGTCCTGGTCTCCAAATCCCCACAGTAGAATTGCTCAGGTAAAGCTTCGCAAGGCGAGCACATGCCCAGGTGGTTCATTATGACAACGCTGGATAGGCTGCGTGACTATTTTTTTTCCAGTTATATCTCCCCATATACACATATATATATATATATACACACACAATCCAGAAACTGTTCATGGAAAGAGACTCCTCATATGCCAGAGTTTTCCAAAACACTACCTTACTGGAACCAGGGCCCATGCTGACACCATCAGCCGCTGTCTCCCTGCTTGCTGTCGACATCCAGGACCAGGTTAGTGATGAAGCACAACCGTGCACAGCGCAGAGCTTGGCCAGGGCTCAGCTCCATCAATATCAAATGACCCCACAAGCCACACGCAATCCCCATTTTTATTCTTTTGTCAGCTTGCTCTCTTCCACACAAGATAGTTGAGCTTTCATCAGAGCAGCTTCCTTTGCTTTCCCCTCTAGCAACTTCTACCTGAGTCCTGCATCGTGCTTCAAAAAGCCACTCACCTCAAAGTCCTTCACCAGCACGTCTCCCTCATCTTTAATGAAACATAAACAGCCCCTGCTCTTCCCAGAGGCTTTTTCTGTGAAGTATGCATAGTCAGGGTCAGCTACACTCAAACACACCTCATTTATCCACAGAGATGAAGACAAAACCTCCTGCACCTGCAGCCAAACCCCATTCCTCTTAAAGGGTGAGCTCACCCTGCCCAGGTGCTGTAGGGGTTTTAGGGGATGCAGGAGCTTCTGTTGCTTCATAGAGGACAAAGAAATTCAGTTCTCTTTACCTAGTGCCAAAAATACGAAACCAAGATCTATTGGCTGGCTTTTCAGGGCAGGCTCCTAGCTTGGTGTCTGTTAGGAAAAAAAAGAATATGCTTGCATGACATGTGCAAAGGCTTGGATGTGTGTGCACAGCTGGAAGTGTGGCCTCTGTATGCCCGCAGTACATGCAGAGAGATGTACATAAAATTTGGAATATGAAGAACTGTAAGTGTGGCCAAAGAGGTTGGTGCTGGCTAATGCCAATGTTTGGTCTTAATCCAGTAAGGCACTATTCATGTCCTTAGTTTCCAGTCACTGAACAGACTCAGAAGAGCCACTGGATCTACTTAAAGGCTCAAATTTAGGCACGTACTTAAAATCTCTGCTGAACAAGGGCCAAAATCTTCAGCACCATCTGCAGATACCCAAACTGCCTTGGGCAAAATGTTTCCCTTAATATAATCCAAGGTTTTGTTTGTTTGTTTTTAAGTTGTCTAACTGTTCAGATAGGAGGAAAATGTCCTTTAAATTAAGGAAATTAGCAACAAATATGAATGTTATTAAAAAATATGGTAAGAGCTATGGGAAAGAAGAAATTGCAAAGAAATGGGGCCTTTAATGATACTGGTAAACTGTGGTACATCCACTCCTTGCTGCCTCATCATCTAACCATAGTTTACACCTCTCATCAGTTGGCATTAGAGACAGCTGAGAAAGGATTTAGACAGTGACACCTTTATCACTGAAAATCTCAGCTGTTACAAATAAAACAATTAACTGCAGCAGTGAAAGCTTAATATTAGCCTAAGAGTAAATTCTCAAAAATCTTAAAAGCTGACATATGAAATTCCAGGGTGCTGAATTTAATTCTTTAGTGGTGCAACTTAGCAAGAACATATGCAGTAGTAAGGAAACAAAAAGCATGGATGGTTTTTTTTGCTTAATATCTCATTCCAGCCTGATACAGTGAATTTCAGCAGCAGCCTAGCTGTCAAGGTTGTATCTGCACCATCATTCTGCAAATCCAAACTCACACCCACGCAGCACCGCTACGTCTTTGGGACTCCATTTCAATCCGCCAAGTCTCACAGTAACCTATTACTAATGTGGGTGATGAGTGTTAAATAATGAACTACTGCAGCAAAGAAGCAGATTGCAAGTTCTTTGTTCGTGTCTCAGCTTTTTTCATTATTACTGTTTTTCTCTGGAAAAGGCACGAGCAAAAGTAAAGCTTTTTTCTTAGCAAATTAACCCACTGTTGTTGTGTACACTCCGTCTTTGCAGGTTTTCAGTAGCTTTCATGAACTGTGTACATTAGCTCTGGCTATGCCTTCCTGTCTTTACCTCTACACATAATGACAGCCATACTGAGCAGCTATTACAGTTATCTCACTTTCTGGAGAGGATGGGGATGTAATGATATGTTGCAATATGTGCAATGGGATATTACAGCTAAATACTCTTCGGAGTGATTGATGAACTATTTTGCAGCACTCCTGGTACGCCAGTTCAAGGCGAGGGGTACTTATCCTTCTGTGCTTCCTACGTGTCCTGCTCCCGAGGTGAACTTGGAGCAGGAGCTAAAAGGTAAAGGCTGGATGGGGGTGGTGGAGGAGGAACCGACTGAGACCCAGCAGAGAACAGGAGCTGTGGCTTGGTCCCTGGATCGTGGTGGAGAAGCACCTTGGGGTCACTCTGAAAACAAGCCTGTACATTAGCAGACCCAATGCACAGATGTAGCAGCTGAACTCAGGCACGAAATGAAGTGACTGAATATAACCATCAACAAAAGATTTCTGAATACTCAATAAAGCCTGAGTCCACGATGAGATTCTTCAAATAACCCAAGGAAAAGCCCAGATACCGATAACGGGAGAGTGCTGCTCATGGCCGTGGCAACAGCTCTGCTGTCTTGAACAAAGCCACTCATCTTTTCTGACTCAGTTTCGTATTTGTGAAAGAAAGGCAACACTCACTTATGCAAACAGGTTGAAAAGATCAGATCCTGTATGGAAAAACACCCAAGAAAAGACCGTATGGATCTAACTTACAATTTTTATTTAACAGTTGGTTGTAAGGTCACAAATACCTGCTAGTATATCCCAGTCCACTGCCTCAGTGAGATACTGAATGACTGCAAAACAGTTTAAAACATGGTACATGAGGTGAGACCAAAGGCCTGTTATCCCGGTACCCCCCGGTTTGACTCACTGCACCCCAGATTTTCACTGTCCTTCATTTTTCATAGCTTCTCTGTTTTTCTTGCTTGCAAAATTGGTTGCTACACGATGGCTTTCATTTCTAGGAATGTATTAGCACAAGTCTGAGCAGGATTTGTACCAATAGCAGGTAACCATTCATGTACATGGACCTAAGTTTTAAGAGGCCAAGTGCCAAGAACAAACACTGATCCTGCAATGACAGCACCTGGACCCCGACCTGACTTTAACCCATACTATGAACAATCAACCAAAAAAGTAACATCCCAAGATTCTGCTTAAACCTGAGAAAAATCAGCAATATTGCCAATGAATTTTGAGACTTCTGAAATTTCATGCTGATATTTGCCGATCAGAGTGGGAGTCTCGTTGCTGCCAATGGCTTCTGAGAATCTCAGTTTTTATGTTTTGTGTGAAATTAAAAATTGTTTCTGCTTCTTTCATGCAACTGGTACTATATTTGATGGAAATTTATGACTTCCAAATCATGCGGCATTTCACAATTTAGTGGGTTTTTTATGATCTAATGGGGCTTTTTTCCACTCTTTACTATTCCCAAAGCATTTTGGAAAATGGCAAAATCTCAGAGGCAGTACTTTTAGCTGAATCGGGCAAAGGGTGTTCTTGATATTTGCCTGCGACGTGTCAATCACCTTAAAATCCCAACCTTACTTACAACGGTTCTCCTTGAGTAAGTAACAAGGCCGGGCTGGCAAAATGAAATTCTTCGGTAATACACGGACAAACTCGGAACCACAAGGCACCAGATTCCCCTTCAGCCTGGATTTGAATGCATAAATAAATAAGGCTCTTGCATTTATTTCTGCTAGAAGATTGTGTTATTCCATTCTGCAATTATGGAAAAATGCAGAGCACAGGCAAGATTTAGCGTCTGAGTTTTTGCTGCAAGACTTATGTCAGTAGAAAGGCATTTGTGCTCTTGGGAATCAAAGTGAGATTCACCCATTTGTGGCAGGTGTTTTAAGCACTCAGCCTAACAATCTACCCACGCATGGCACTACAGCAATTCAACGACTAAATTAAATCTCTGAATATTAAATTAATGATGGAAATCTAAAATATTAATATATTCTAATTGAATATTCTCCGATAAATTATCTAGGCATTCTCAGCAATTTGATTTTACTTTCATTTCTTAAGGAACTTTCAGCTGCATAAATACAGCTATTAAAGCAATTCAAAAAGGGAACATTTTCTGCTCAGACAAGAGAACTCTAAACACAAAGAATCTAAAAATTTCTTTCATATGATTGATTAAATCATAGAGCCCAAGACAGCTGAATCATTAAATGACTGCTTTCCTTCAGTCCCTTTGGCTTTAGCAAGGACAATATAAATTCCCCATGGGTCTGAATACAAGGAAATACAATATGTATAATTACAGTATAGGCTTGAATGCTGTTGTAAGAGAATTTCAAATGGAGCATTTATGCTGTAGCTGCACTTTTCAATCCATAACACTGCGTGTGCACGAGCATGTAAAGCCCATAAAGCGTCGGGCATCTGCTTTCTTCGACCTAGATTCCCAAATGGTATATGCTGGTGTAGCCCCACCAGCTTTGGCAGAGACACATGAATTTGCATCAGGATCTGGCCTCTTATTTCTGTGAAATGCTGGAGATGAAGAACGACATCTTGATATGCCCGGGAGAAGGCAAACAAAGGAATGCAGTTTGAGGAATATATGTATATCTAGTGTGGTATGTGTTTAGGAACCTGCTTTAAACTGCATGTTTATAAGAAATTTCAAAGGGATGCATCAAGAAAGTAGCAATGTGTCGTATTTCCCTTTCTCTATTCATTCCAAGTGTCGCAAGTCCTGGTTTGGTAACAAACACAGAGGACAGATCAATATCAGAGCAAAGACTGGGGCAACATGTGAATCATTTTCCTGCTGATCTTTCTCTCTTTGGTGTCAGGTTGGTTTGTGGCATGAAATCACTGTCAAGAGCCAAGAGCTGTTGCAATCTACATCCTTCAACCAGCTTTCAAGCAAAGGCTGTGCCTCCACAGAGCAACACAAATGCACAACGTCCCATTTCCTCCCCACCCTCTGGACCTGCTCCTTCTTATCTCTGTCATGATAAAGACCAAATCACCTAATTTCTTAATTTCAGCTGGCAATGCTCACAGGAGCACCAAAGATGAGATTCTGAAAGTTCTGGAGCCCAAACAGCATTTTTTTTTTATTTTATTTTATTTTTTGTGACTGGTAAGGCAAACGAAACACCTGCTCCTGTGAAGAACAAGCAAGATCTAGGCCTATTTGTAATGAAGGCTGTCTGCATCTCTCTGAGGAAAAGCAAGGTCTGATGTCCTTTGGGAAGCATTTGCAAGGCCTTTTCTCAACAAACCTTCTCTCACCACAGACAGATGCCATCTGTCTTGCAGCTGGGAGCTAATGGATTCTGAACTGCCAATTTCACAGCAGTAAGCAACGTGGTTGATAGAAGAGGCATGAGGGATTTCCTACAATAAAACTACTTAAAACAACGTAAAGGTGGAAGCTGAAATAGTCATGAAGAACAACGGCAATATTGAGGGCTGATGGTCCAAGCCAGTGGGGATTTTGCAGCTCAGTGTAACTCATGTCTCTCCAACACTAGGATTTTAGACTGTTGGAGAAGTGTCTCACTACATTGATTTTCTGCGCCAGGATGGGCTATAGAACACAAATAGGCTGTGGAGCTCTTGAGTGTGCTATCAACCTTTTTCATATTAAGCATCCAATTTCACCGTACAGCTTAACATGTGCTAAACTCACCCATGAGTCCACCACAGGGTTTTCTAGTGTGCTAAGAAGAGCTCTCTGCTCCATCAACATGCACCGTGCCGCACAAAGCCTGACCCACCAACACCACCTCTGCCAAGAAGCAACGCAGGAGTCTTCACGAATATTATATTCCACCAACTTTCCAAACCACTTCAGGACTTTCTGATTAAATTTACATAAAATGCATTCTTCCCTCTTATTTTCTGTTATACACATTAGATTATTTCTAGTATTCTTGTGTCTGAGATCACCAGCGCTCGGATACGAGAGAGCACGCTGTGCCTGTCGCATACAATCAAGGCAGTTTGTTAAGAGCACCAAGATGCTGTCTCAGTCATCCTGGGTTTATCTCCATGCCAGTGTAACGAGAATGAACAAGTTGTTTGTCATAAGACATCTAATGGGCAAATGCCACATTTTTCGGTTCCAAGTTTGACAAAGGCAAGCTGGAAAAATTAGGTTCTATACAGATCAAGTTAGAGACAGGCAGCTCATAAGAGCTCTAGAAAGGTCTTGGAGATAAAGTTGGAAGATCGGAGCATTGACAAGGGTGAACAGGGTTGCAGCAGCTGATAGAGGAGCCCGGTGCCCAAGCGTAACGTGACCAAAGGCCATTTCTGTGCAGGACGGTTGGTCTTTGAAATGATTTTCACGCAGCCCAGTGAGGTGGGCCAAGACTTCAGCCTTGAAAACTGACTCAATATTCCCGTTAGAACGTTAGAGACCTGCATGTGGATCAAAAACTGAGATACTTTTTGAAGTTCAAAAGAGGATGAAATACAAGATTAGCTAACAGATAATTAGATAATAGATAATTAAGAATTAGCTACACATGTAGCTAAAAAGGATGAGTCAGTGAGAAAATAGATGGTACTCAGCAAGGGTGCAACTATTTAATATGTTATCTTAGTCGATCAGTGTGCCTGCATGAGTCATTTGCTTGCAGAAGGAGGGAGACTTCATATTGGTTTTGTATTTTTAATAGGCATTTTTATGGACCTCATAGTTATAATAATGAGAGTACCTGACAATTAGTAATGAAATTATCCCCACTACAGAAAAATATTTCACAGCTTGTAAAATATTCCTAATAAAAAGGTGGAAGGGAAGCACAAGGAAATTAAACCTGAGATTTTCACAAATGTTTTCAAAATAAACAAGCACATATCAATAAAATTTGATAACTGTTTTCTCAGCTCAAAGACAAAACCAAAATTTGCAAAACATTTTTTATACCAATAAAAATAGTTCTTAGTTTATACACGTCAGATGTTTATTTAAACTCTTTGAAGAATAAGTAAATCTTTTCAGCAGCCAAAACTAATCAGAAATTCCTATTACTATTTTTTACATATTTTTTTTCTGAAATACATTCCCTAGTTAGTATGGCTGATGCATATGAACAGACACGGATGTTCCTTTGAAAGTAAAAAGCCTGTAATTAACAGAGGGTTTTTTTGGCAGGGATAATGTTGTGACGTCTTCCTTTTTTCCTTTTTTTTCTAAAAACTTTTTCATTTAATGTATTTTATCAGAATGAAATGGTTTAACGAGCAGAGAATTACAGTTGATCCCAGCTGAACCAGATAGGGCTGCATTTCGAGGTATGTGGTTCCCATCAAGCTACATTCACCTTTGCTATGATTTAAACTTCATTCAGGCACAGCCTTGCTAAAAATACTGACAAGTAGCTAATCAACTTCCAAAAAACGGAATTTTTACCTTCACAATAGGAAGCAGGAGTAGGAGGGAACCCGAAAGATTTGCCTATGCATTTCAAATTAGTCTGACCTATAAAAACGCAAACAGCAAGTGGTACTATGAAAATGTACTTCTGGTAGGGCTTTTTGCTTTTTAAATATTCAGATTTTTCATGTCATCCCTTCCTTTCCTTGGAGGTAGCCAGAATGAAAGATATCATAATGGAGGGACTGGTTTCCATTAGTTATATCTATGAAATATAAGCTCAGGCAGGGTTCTCCAGACCAAAAAAAGTCCAGTGTCCAGGAACTAGTGTTGGGTTTGAACGCTTTATTTGAACTAGCAGAGAAAACTGGCAGACTTGCCTCCGTACAAATGGGATGTGAGCTGTAAGTTCACATGTGCACTTCTAGCTCCAGCTTGTAAGCAGATCGACACAAAAATATTCAGCGCCCAGTTAGCAAAAGCATGGGAAATCAGATCAAAACTGTTACCTAGATCTAGGAGACAGCAGAATGCTCCAGGGCAACCTGAGGATTATGTGGATGGAAATAATCAGACAGCGCTGGTCTTTGAAGATGTTGATTTGTCCTACTCTGGATAATTAAAGAGCAAAGTCTAACAGAGGAAACGGTACCTCCTGCTAGGAATCGCCCAAGCTTCACGTTCAGGGGCCAGCAAAGGGGCCAGATGCTGCAGATGAGCAGAAACTCAACCCAAGCCTGAAACATCAGGGGCCTCACGCTCCATCAAGCTGCACTCTTTGTACAGCCTTCCTTGTCATTACGATACTGTGTGTCAGATGAAAAGGAAAGCAGCCTTTTGTAAGCCTTTTTTTTCTTTTCCACCCCATTTTTTACTTCATTTTCAATGTTTCTTCTAGCATATGTATTTAAAAACGGCAGTGGAATATACCGCTGGCAATCTGGGAGCTCTGTGTTTCCACCAGCTACGCTATCTTTCCAAGGTTACTGGTAGTTTAAGTGATGAATATCAATTCTTCTGTACCTATATAAAATTTATTATTTGTCACTTTCATCAATACTGGAGGTTTGCATTCTTGAGTCCTTCTGTTTCATCTCCAGACTGTAGGAGGAAAAAGCGCCACACAAATTTCAGTCCTTATAAATCAACAAATTTGTCATGGTAAGGTGGTGCCAAGTTGTCCTCTCACTGTCTAGTCAAAGCTCAAAAGAAATCAGCAGGGAGTGGGACATGGCACAAGTTCATTTTCCAAGTACTCTGCTTATTTTTCCCAAGAATTCAGGAATTAATTTAAACTATTAATCTGATTTAGGAAGATATGTTTGACACATCGGATTTTTCTCCTCTTCCGACATTTCTTCAGCTTAGGAGGAGGACACCTTAATGGGTCACTCCATAGCAGCACTGCTGACCACACAAAGACTCCTTGGCTTCCCTCCCTGTTTTTCCAGGGCAGACATAAAAACATTTGCCACCTGGTACTTTTTTATTCCTTGTTGTACTTCCCTAATTGGACAAAGAAATGATACCAGCAATTCAAGTGCACCCAATACTTGGTGAATTGGGAACATGCACCTTCAGTCATTGCATGAGGTTCACCTGAACTTGTAACGGACTTGGTACCAACTCCTTTTTCCCTCCCATACATGGGTTGTGCAGACAAGTATCAGCTAGTCACTGTGAAGCAGGTAACGATGACAACCCATTTCAATCTAGGCACTGTTTCAAGATGAACTTCCTGAGAAAAGATGCCAATGACACACCAATGTTCCTCAAAATAAGTTCTGAAATTTTATAATTGTCACCATTTGCTTCCAAGGGAAGAGTTGACACAGTCTGCCAGAGAATTCTTTTTTTTACAGCTGATCTTTCTACCGCTCCAAGAACTGAAACCAGCACCCGCAAGAGAAATAGCAACATGTATTTATATTTTGCTAACACTTATCAACAGCAATAATATATCAACCAAATGTTTTCCCTTCTTTTTCTTTTCCTGTCATCCACTACTCATCACAGAAAACCATGTGGGTAAACTTGATCTCCGAGATCATCCTTGTAGAGAAACCAGCAGCACAGTGATGCCGAGGGATCCATCTGCAGCGGGGCCGGCAGCCAAACCCCCGCCCCACCGCGCATCTGCATCCCGGCTCTGCGACGGGAGGGGAGGACGCGGTGCCCCCTCGTCACTCGGTGCCACCAAGCCCAGCTTTACACCTGCAGCCGTTCTCTGGATAACAGCACGGGCAAAGTGCCATCTTGGCAGCAACGCCAGCGTCTCTTGAGGGCCGGGCTGGAAGGAGGCGATTAGGCTGGCGTTCAGCTGGGGGAGGGATCGCTGGGGCAAGGTGCTTTGGAAAAGCCGTGTTTCGGCAGCGTGTAAATGCAACTTTTCTTGCACGAGGGAAGAAGAGCAGAGAGTCTGTGCTTCACAGAATCACAGGATGTCAGGGGTTGGAAGGGACCTCGAAAGCTCCTCCAGTGCAACCCCCCGCCGGAGCAGGAACACCCAGATGAGGTTACACAGGAAGGTGTCCAGGCGGGTTGGAATGTCTGCAGAGAAGGAGACTCCACAACCTCCCTGGGCAGCCTGGGCCAGGCTCTGGCACCCTCACCGGGAAGAAGTTTCTTCTCAAATTTAAGTGGAACCTCCTGTGTTCCAGTTTGCACCCATTACCTCTTGTCTTACTGTTGGTTGTCACTGAGAAGAGCCTGGCTCCATCCTGGTGACACTCACCCTTTATATATTTATAAACATTAATGAGGTCACCCGTCAGTCTCCTCTTCTCCAGCTCCAGAGCCCCAGCTCCTCAGCCTTTCCTCACACGGGAGATGCTCCACTCCCTTCAGCATCTTCGTGGCTGCGCTGGACTCTCTCCAGCAGTTCCCTGTCCTGATGGAACTGAGGGGCCCAGAACTGGACGCAATATTGCAGATGCGGTCTCTTCGAGCCACGCTCCCCATGCCATACAACTTCACCAGACCCACTACAAGATTACCATCATTACTACCATTTCTATTTTTTTTTTTTTTTTTAGCTTACCCGAACCAGCTGTTGTGGAAAGGGTCCTCTGGAGTTTTCTGGCACGTTGATGGGTGGGATGACCCAGTCTCGCTTCTGCCGCCGCAGGCCGTTCATGCTGTGGTGCTGGCGCCAGGGGAGCAGGGTGTCACTTTGCTGCTGCACCAGCTCTCCGGGCAGGGTCTTGTGTCCTTTCGGCTGTTTTGGAAACAACAGAGCAAAACCAGTGAGCTCCTCCTCGCTTCTTAGGACTTCTCCCAACAGCGGTGCTTCCCTGAGAGCAAACGGTCACATGTAACTGTGAAAATCATTGTTATTAACGTGATATATTTCTGCATCATAAAGACAACAATATGCTTTACTGGCAACTCTGCTGCCACTTCATTTTCGCAAATATATAGAGTTGTCACTGTCAAATCAAAATGCCTCCCAGAATATATCGTCTTCATTACAGCAGCTGCAGGGAGCTTTAGCGGCACATTGGGGTAAAGAAGTTTCTGCAAATTTCTAATAAATGCAACCTATCGGAACACAGAAAAAGGAAGAGAATTCCTTTACAGCCTATGTCACGGGCCCAGTTTTATACCCTGCTCCTTGGCATTCGCAGGGTTACAGACACTCGTGTCCTGCCAAACCAAACAAATCACAACCCGAGGGAGCGTCAGCTCCATGGCTGCGAAGGTGAATTACTTCGGTTTTGTAGTAATTCATGAGGAATGACCTTTTCATAAAAGCTGGGTTTTGAAGACAAATCCCAAATGCACATCACCCCACACAGCCTGCGAAGTGCAACGCATCTCAGTTAGTAAATGATTTTCAGTATTTGAGGCACCTTTGAGTCCTTCTTTGTGATTTTGGGGTTTTTTTTGGACTACAGATTCTGCCCATGGCATGCTTTGGTGTTGGACACTGTGGCGTAAAAATGGAAATGGTGGGACCATAGCTTGGACTTGGAGTTTGGTTCATTATTAGAAAATTTCTGCCTTACAGAATGATGAATCAATGAAATGTGGATTTGGAGAGGCTCTTCAGAAGTTAATACTTAATATACTTAATACTTAAATAGTCTGTGACCTTCCACGATTCCAGGTATTACTTCTAGAAAGTCTGCAGAAAAGATAAGGAACAAAGACAAGTTGGTTTTTTTACTATATAGTGACCTGCACTCCCACCAGAAAATCTGCAAACTTTGATATATCAGAAAGATTGCAAGCCACATGCTCTTCATTTGAGGTAAGATCTAGTGGGAATACTACTCTCTGAATTTTATATTTTTCAGCTCTTTTTCTTAAAAACCAAACCAAAACACAAAAAGTAGTGTCACAAACCCCAATAACACTGTAGGAAAAAACCAGCATTTTTTGAGGGTCCTGCAATTTTAAGCCACACTCACTTTTTGTCTTACTCCAAACACATGAACTCAAACATCCTACAAACATTTGCAAGCATTTATCTGAAGGCACTGATTTCATTGCTTCGGGGGTTTATAGTTAGATGTAAATCCATCCATTAGCACTTTTTGGCTCTTGATCTGGAAGTGCAACAAAGCTGGGCAGTCACCCCAAAGTTATATAGTATATATATGAAAACTAAACAGTATGTGGAGCTGAGTGGTGGCTCCAAAGCTCCATGGATGCCCAGAGCTGGGCGGAGCAGCAGGGAGGCCGTTCTCACAGCTCGGTCGTGGCTCCAACCAGTGTTACTTACCTGTGGAGGGCAGACATCCACTGGCTGCAGCTGTTGGAAGTGCTTGTGCAAAAATGCAGCTAATTTTTACCGCAAACCTTAAAAACGAGCCAGTTCCAGAGCTGAATTTTCACGGAACAGACAAACACGGTCTTTTTCGGTCACACACGTAGCCACGTTTCTCAAATCGCTAACTCATGCCAGCAAGGTGACTGCTGTTTTGTGTTTGCCTGGATGCTGTTTCATACACCTTCGACAAGCATCGTCACTAAACTGCTGCGAGATCACTACACCGCTGTTCAATATTTAAATGTTGTTCTAAAAATACTCACTTAAGTGTGTAATGAACAAAGAGACAGCATCATGATGCGGCAGGGGGAGACTTTCTTGGGATATTCAAGATATTGGTAGGTACTGTTGAGCTCGTCCTTCCTAGGTGATGCAATATTCCATATCTGATAGTTTTCGTCTAAAAAGAGTTTTATCACCAGAAAGGTATGTTTTCTGAACACTGATGAAAACAATATTATCTAAAGAAGATACCCAGAAATGAATGTCACCATGAAATAGGACTACCAGACGTGAGCTACGGAAAAGTGGATATTCTCCCCTTTATTTTTTTTTAATTGGTTTGCGATTCCCAAATGGGGATCCTTTGAGAGCAGGTATTTGGATCAGTTTATATAATTGGCAAGTGAGCGTGGGGACAGATTATGAAAGGATGGTCAAATAATTTGTGCTCTGCTGAGTTTACACAGTGGAATGAATCTGAACTAAAGACAGACTTGAGAATTAACATGAATCCCAAAGCTCCATGTATACTGAAATAATTAGTGTCAGCTCAGCAAGGCAGTACCAGTCTTTTTAGTCTTTATGAAATATTTGCTGGCAGGTGACTAGACAGTGACTAGCTTGCTTGTCACTCTTGATGATATTTTCCTACATTAGAATAAATCATCAACATGACTCTGAATTCGGTATGTAGGACTTCAAAAGCATCTTGCAACAACAATTTTTTTTCTTTTAAACAACAGCTCTTTTTTATCTTCATTTGTTGACGATGCATTCCCATGACCTTAATTTCTCTGGTGTTGTTTAAATACGTTGTACATGTTTTCTGCTGTTTAAAAGCTGTGAGACAAATGCAGTAACAAAGTCTGGTGAGTACAAATGCCAGAACTATTCAGATCTCTGACTGAAACATCCAAGAACATCTCTGGAATAACAGCAACGACCAACTGCGAGCCCCGGAAACCTCTCCTGTACTTTTGAGTTTGCAAGGTTCTAAAGTTCAACTCAAAAGCAGAACGTGGCATCAAATTAAATTAATTATAAAATAGTGCTTCCAGTTCTGTTTTTGCTGAATAACAGTTTTCGCTGAGATAACAACTGCTCCTTCTCTCATGGCCTTACCGGCCATATGCTTTTCAGAATCTTAGGCAGACATTTTCAGAAGATAAAATATTCCTCTACCTTTTGTAGTGTCATTAGAACACAATCTGTCCATAGTCCTTCTCACAAGCAAATTGAGCGCCTCTCGTGCCACCGCTTTGGGGTGGTTTCCCTCCCGTTGCTTTCGCGAGGTGCCATCACCCCCTCGCGCACGGCGAAAGTTCGACAGGTGCTTGCAGCAAAACAGAGAAGCCACGTCATGAAACACACGGCCAATGGAAAAATAAATCCACTTGCCATTCTCAAAATTACGCGGTGACATTTATAATTTGTTACAACAGGATCAAACACCAAAGATGGAACCTGCAAGCATGGCCTTTGACAATACACGGACAATTAAATGAGGATATAAAATAGTCAGATAATTCATTAATTATGCTTGTCTATTACTTTACGACATTGATAAGCCAGAGAAACACATCTGAACCAAAACAGATGAAAACCTTCCATTCAAGCAGAAAAAATGATTACAAAGTGTGGGATGAAGAAAAACAACAATAGAAAAGACCACACTGGGACGTAAATTTGTTAAGATTCTGGATTCAGTGTGATCTAATGCCTTAGTATTCATATCAGGGCATAATTTTTTAGAGCTCGCTAATGAAGCGATGCAAAGCGTGCTGTGCTAGCTGTATTATTTAAAGCTGACGTTCTGCAAACCTGGGGTCAAGACTTTGCTCTGAATTGTCCAGTGTCTCTTCCAATGGTCCTGTGGCCCGTAACTGCGACGTACGTGTGCACGACGCCAACGGGGGCAAATCATAATGCAGCTTCTGCTAATAAAATCTTCTTTCTCTGAAAAGTGCTACTCCAGTATCTGTTGTGAGTAGTTGTAGGACAGGAGTAGAGTCCCTCCGAGTTTGATCTCCCTGAGTTTGATCGGGAAGTCATGGTGACGGGCTGAAGATTAACTGCAGCACAGCGTGGGAGAATCTACCCTACAATTCCCCTTGTGACTCTTTTGGGGGTTTTTTTGGCTATCCGTTAAAATAAATTAAAAACACACTGAAGTCAAATGGAAACTGTTCAGTAAGATGACAGGTCAAGCTCTCAGAAAGCAATGAGAGGTTGAAGGAGTCACAGTCTCATCCACAGGGATTGTGCAAAGATCTTTCTTCGCAAAGGCTGCTCCGCAGAAGGTGTAGGGCTTTCCTAAGACCACGTCAGTAGCTTCAATGGCATCTTCCAGGAGTAATTTCCAGTCTCTTTTCAGTCTAGAATTGCATTTAATGACGGTAAATACAACCTGCAGCACTTGGAAGAGGACATGTAGATAAACCCCTAGGGACTGTCAGACTTTTAAACCAAACACTTTTAGGAAACCTTACTCCAAAGTGGTGAGGTTGAACGCTGCTCCAACTAACTCCGTTTATGCCATGGCATTGACAGCTCTGGGAGAGTCCACGTCTGCATTTTGCACTGGTAATGAAAGATAAGTCAGAACAGCCACCTAGTTTGTCTATAAACTCCTGTCAGTGTTGGTCTGTGGCTCGT
Source organism: Caloenas nicobarica (assembly GCF_036013445.1). Lineage (NCBI taxonomy): Eukaryota > Metazoa > Chordata > Aves > Columbiformes > Columbidae > Caloenas > Caloenas nicobarica. The sequence continues at coordinate 11,845,441 of NC_088259.1, forward strand.
CGGCCTTGCATTTGTTGGGAGACTCGGACTAAACTCAACCCCTACACACAAAAGAGCTCGAAAAATAATTTGCCAAAAGAACAGGACACGCGGGATCCCCACAGCCCCTCCAGCCCATTCCTGCTCGTGAAAAGACGGCTGCGAGCCGCTGACTTTTCACTAGTCCTCGAATAAAACCAGTGAGTGTGAAGAAATACCAGCTTTCGCCTTCCGCTACACTTAGCAGTCTCCGGTCTCGCCAGCTGGCACGTCTCCCCTCCCAGCCAACCTGCCTCCCATATCCCTCAGCCTCTGGCTACAGAGACATCTGGAAGTTATTATCCAGCAGAGCGTCTCGCAAACCCATTTACATAATATAATATCATATTTTGTGTTCCTGCTTAGCGGAACATTTTGGATCACTCTTATGTTTGGGTAAATAAGCCACCATTCCCCGCATATAAATAACAGGGCATCTTAGGGCATGTTTGTTGGAGATTATTAATTTTACAGGGTTCAACCCGCAAAACGAAATGCTCTAGATTCAGCACTAAAATATTTTATTCTTGCACTTGGAATAAAAGGTAACTGCGATCAGAGGAGAGGTAATAAGACTTCTATTTCCCAAGTATTGAAATTATTTACGATTTAATCCGTGCTTTATTTATATGCCAGTCTTACTATTTTTACAGGATCTATAATACTTCGCACTAGATATTTTTCAGAAAAAAACTAACACTTGGCTTGCTTTGCTTCCAGCATCACTCCAAGGGTTTAACTGAGGCACCGTGTTTTTAATATATTTTTATCAATCCAAGAGGAGAGGAAGCCACCTTTAGTCCATTGCTCAACATCTCCTCTACCAATGAGCATTTTGAAACCTGGTACCATTTCCTACCAAGGAAAAAAAAAATCTGTTTAAAAATATTTAATCTGAAGCATTTTTGCTTGTTTCCATGGTAGCTATGGAAAGAACAGGATAAAATTATATTTACCAAACAGAAAATAAGACAATGAAAATATAGCTTAGTTCTTTAACAAAGGGAACATGAGAGTGCTGCAAAACAAACATTTGCATGAATTCTGTTCTAAGGAGGCAACATTTTGCTGACATCAGGGACAGCAGTGGAGAACGAATGAGCCTTTTTTTCCCAAAATGCACCATTTCCCCAGTTTTTGATCTTTTAGCGGAGAGAGATATTTCGTGTTCTTATACAATATAATGAAAGGGTTGCAGAACAAACAGCAAATTTATTTATTTTAGGGTAATTGATTCTTTTTTATTTAGGTCATCGCTGAATTCGCCAAAGTTGGAGACCGGAAAAAAGTAGTTTTAGGAAAATCAGACTTTTTATTTTAGACTTTCATTTACTCCAGTCATTCTATGCGAAGGTATTCTATAGGAATTGCACAGGTAAGGAATCCATAATCTTGTTTTTCTCCTTATCCACCTTCTAGAAATCTGCTGTGACTATCTACATTAGCTCTATTTACTAATAGTTGTAAACTGTGGTAAATTTAATCAAAGATAGCTTCATGTCACGTCCCATTACCATCTCGGCATAAATTGCTATTCATGAATGATTTGTGTCAAAGTGCTCTGAAAACTAGTGTTTTAGCAGCAAGATGTTCCAATGTGCACAGTTCTTCAGCAGGGGCATTAAATTAATGTGTTTGCAGAGAAGCCACTAATTGACAATGAGATGTGATTTTGGCAGTAGATTCCCACTTTAAAGATAATGAACAGTGTTCAGATACAGAGAAGAACCCCCCGTGCTCTTAAAACTATACTAATAATTTCTGGTATAAACAGGAATAGAGGGAACCAATCCTGACAGGATATTTCAAGTGCCAAATCAAGCTGTTTGATCATCATGACTTACAAAAGCAAACAGTGGAATCTCAGCATTTGTGACCTTTATCGAATCTGGCTACATACAGTCAGGAATGTCATGTTTGGATAGGAACTCATTAAACAAAATTACCTCTCCATTTATAGAAACCATACAATTACAGTATAAAACATTTTAATTAAATCAGCTAGTTAAGCAAAAATTCATCACTTTTTTTTTTTTTTTTTTTTTCTCAGCTAGCAGTGGGGCTGCATAGAGCAGTTCACATTAGAGTCAATTAGGAAGAAAAATTGTCAGATTTGGCAAGTGCATGAGCTTCCAGAACACACCAGCTGACAGGGAAGAAAAAGTTTGACTAAAATCTACCAGAGTTACTGCACCCAGAGGAGGAGAATGAGCCACGGAAAACGCACACGCGTGCACTGGCTGTGCCAAACGTCCCCCTCCCAAGGAGCCTGTGTCCAAGCTGAGCAATCGCTTGTACGTGCGCTGTTCCCTGACAGCTGAAAAATGGTGCATTTATGTAAATTTAAGGTTGTTAGGTATCTGGACGTCTTTGCAGACTTTGGAAGATTTTGTCTAATATAACTAATAACAGGCAATCAGTGTAACTGAGGAATCAAAACGCTCTTTAGTGTTGCAGGGCTGCAAAGGAAGAAAGAAGCTGAAGAAGAATAACAGGTGAAAGCAGGAAATTTTTAAATAGGGAGAACACAACACCCTGATTTGTAATTCAAGCAGGAGAGCCTTTCTTTACAAAAAAATGCAGCAGGACCCTTAGCAGGCAACTTTAATTAAATGCAAAGTTAAGTCTGGATGCCAGAGAAAAGAGACAGCCACTAGCTCTCGGCAAAACCCACAAGGTTGCCACAGAAGACGTCTATTTAAAAAAAAATAAACAAACAATGAATACGGGTTATTATCTTTGATCAGAAAACCGAACAAGATTTGTGGCCCAGAGAAGGACCTTGTAGACACGGGCTGCGGCCAACACGGCAGCTTGTGCCTCGAGCCAGAACGGGGCTTCTCAGGTGGCTGCTGAGCAGGTGACCCCGCTGGGACAGAGGATGGTCATTTCCCAGGACAATCTGCCTGAAATTCAGAAAAAACCTGAACTCATCCACACCTTCTGTTTGCCCCAATGTTTGGTGAATTATCACCGTTTTAAGTTGAAATGTGGTAAGTCATCAGGGCACTTCAATATGCTGCGCTTTCGTACGAGCAGAATAAGGACACCTGCAGAAGGCACACGCTTGTGTTCGTTACTGAGCAGACACGAAATGTGAAAGGTATCGCCAAGGTGAGCGAAGTTTCGCCTGGGGTGGAGAGGCAGAGCTGTGCTGAAATTTGTTCTGCGGTACCACACCGCGCTGATGATTAGAGGTATCTCCTGGACCGTGCGCTGCTTTCAGGATTTCAAATGATGCTCTTCCTCTTCCATTCTCTGGAAGAATCACATACCAAAGCAGGCACAGAAGAAATCCACCTGCCTCTGGTGGAATCTTTTATGGTTCCCCCAGGTTTCAAGCACCTGTGATTCTCTTCTTGTCATTGTCAGGCTCTGAATCTTGCGAGAGCCTTCAGTGAACAGGAGAAGACGATACCACCCACAAAGCACAGCTCTCGATGCACTTTTCTGTCTCATTTTAAGGCTCGAACATCTTATCCCAACATGAAAAGTTCTGATGAGGCTGTTTCCCTGTAAAGCTCCACACATCAGCTTGACCTTTACACATTCCCTTTGTAAGATCTAATCTCGCAGTGCTTCTTAGGTAGGATTGTTTAAGCAACATCTAAATTACTGTTGTACTCTAACTTCTAGTGTTTACAAAAAGACACTTCTATCTTCAAGTTAATGTCATTCTCATAATTGGAAGAAGCCATACACAATGGCTTCAGAACTACAATTACTTCTCAAGAGCATGGCTATTAAATTACAGAAAACTACATACTTGTTACCTGTTCAGATACCTATAGGACAGGAATAAAGGCGGTAGGATCTCATCATACACTATAAAGTATAAACCACCACTGCAGCTTGATATTAGCTCTCATTCTGCACATATCTTGTTCAGAAAAATGTACGAAATACTGGGGCTAGTAAGCTGAGTTCTTCTACCCAGATAAAACTTCTAACAAATAATTTGAAAGACTGTTTCAAAACACATTTCTTTTGCTTCTAGAACTCAGCCTACTGCAATTGTTGTTCATCACAGAAAGAAGCGGGAGCAAATTTACACCTTAATAAGCCTATGAAAAAATCTTAATCTCATTTTATTTTTCTAAAGCCATGATGTTCAAAAGATACATGAATTAAAATAATCATAATGAATTAAATATAACAATATTCCTTCTCTTCATAATGTTGGCAAGTAAAAAGATCACAGCAGATTCAAGAGATCACAAGCACCACTGCTACTTCAGCACAAAGCAAAGTAATTCAGTCTGGTTTGCCCTTTCAAGTTATCCTTTGGTTATTTCAAGAGGCTCTTGAGAAAAGGCTGTTTGCCTTTTATCCCCCAATTCTGGAGTGCACCTAAGCAAATGCTTAAATTTGAATAAGCGAACACATCCAATTTATCTCCGTTTGCACGATTAAATTTAAGCGTGTGTTTAAATGCTTTGCTGGATGGAGACAGACCTGGTCTCCATAAGTTGGGAGGAACCAAAGCCCTTCTTCACCCTGAGCTTTGACCAGCCAGGCTGGGCTAAAGAAAAAATAGCTGGACGCTCACAGTCCCTAAAATAAAAGTTTATTTAAATGGATGTGCCTGCATGAAGCAATTTTTGTCTTTACTCAAATTCACGTTTACATGCAACTGTCAACAGATTAGCACAGCAGTGAAGGATTTTTTAGGAAATTCAGTCCAAAATATTTTTTGGAAGTGGCAGTCAGACTTCAGCAGTTAACAACAAAGACCGTGAAACCGGAGGTCAAAGGCTTTGATCTGGCGAGGGCAAGGCGCACATCACAGGCAGGCGGTACACGGCAGTCCAAGGGTTTTGTTTTATCAGAAAAACTTATTTCCGCGCAGGCAGTTCAGTCCTTAGGAGTTCCTTTTGTTTGAAGAAAGACAGATCCGGAGTGAATTTCACTTACGGATGATCTTTCTAGTACGGCTTTGAGCCTGACCCTCGGTAAGATGCTGACTGTTTAAGAACTAAATGCGGCAAGTGCAGCACTCGGAAACTTCCCAGAGTGGGCTGATTTTCCAAGGCAATGAGCACCTGCATGTCATATCTTATCTTGGTTTCAGTGGAAGGGAATGTGATTCAACACACCTGAAAATCAGGCCAAGGAAGTTCACATGTTTTCACAAAAAGCACTTTCATCTCATGCAATGATTAAATGCTACATGTTCAAATTCACTTAATCATGAGGTTAGACAAGGTCACCTGATGCATCTTCATTAGACTTCCACAATTAACAGGAACAGTCTCACTGGTAACAATTATATGATACTAATTAGTCACCCGCTTTCTGATTTTTTCCACTAATCTGATTTGCTAAAACCTCAAACAATGTCTCACAAGGTACCTAAAGTAAAGAGAAATCACTGTATCTACCCTCACTATGATCAGCCAAGTTCTTGTCTCACTGACAAGGATGTAGAAATAAAAATGATGCTGGCTGCTGTTTTACTGGACTTAGTTACTGCCTTGGATCCCCCACAGAGGTAGTTAAACAGAACAGCCCCAGCATAATGACCCAGTACTTGAAATGTGCATAAACATAAGCCAGAAAAAGGCAGGAATGACAAATACCAACCCACTTCTTCAGCCCCTCTCTAGTGATCACACAGTGTGATGGGGCAAACTCCATCACCATGATACCGCGTACAATACCTCATCCCAATGCAGAGAAAGGAAAGGGAACAAATGCAGCGGCTCTTTTTCCTGTTTCTTCCAGGTGCAGCCACTTGAGAGCATCAAGAAGACCAGGAGCACTGGAAGGACACCTCCTCTCTAAGCTGTTATTTCCTTCCATCGAGGGAAGGCTACATCTTCATCCCTGCGTGGAGCATCCTGGCTGGAACAATAACCCAGGTCATAAACAAGATCAGTGCTGAATAAGCCTTTCCTTGCCCGGAGACCTTTGTATTTGTGATCAGCAATAAAAGGCTGTACTGGAATTTAAAATCTCAGCCAGGTAAATGCCAGAGATGATTATTTAAAGGCTTTAAATAAAAAAAAAAAAAGTCTGGCTGTAAGAATCAGCTTTTCACATTCATATGGTATGGCTGTGGACTCACACCTGGGTTATGAAAGAAGCCCAAAGTAAGATGAGACATAATAAAATACAAGCTGGGCTTAGGCAAGGATTCATTTCTGACAGTAGTTCTCAATGTTTTAAACACTAGCTGCATACCCATATATTTGCAAGATTTTAATTGCACAATTCCCAGTGATTTAACATTGCAAAAATTTACATATCTCCATACTCAGAATTTGAGAAGCTAAGACAATGAGAAACTCAGGCTGACATAAACAGGATTCAAAGAAAACAGTATTCTTTTCCTAAAATAAGTCACTGGCAGCAGATGACTGGCATCCTACATGTACTGAATATATCCTGCAAGCTCTTCTGCCATGAATTCCTTTCTATGCTGTGTTTCTGCGACCATGATTTTAACTCATGAGTGAGAACTACAGAAAAATACCTAAACTAATAAAGAAAAAAAACTGCCAGGCATGCCTAAATGTGCTTAGACACATATAAGCACTGAAAAATAAAGATCAATATGAAAGAATGTGCCAGAACTTCAGATGGGACAAAACGACAGAGAGAATAGAGGGACAAGGGGGAGTTCAGGCCATATGGCCAGAGGGAAACATGGGTAGTGATGGACAAATGGTACATATATATCCATCCACGTACTTAGGAAGACTTGAGTTCCTGCAACTAAGAAGTAGAGGACACTGTGAAGACTGAAGTCTTCAGCAAAGTCACTGTTCGCAAACATAATCTTCATTTTTAGACTTTGCTGAAATCGACATTCAATTGTTAGAAATAAACGCACGCACTCTTAGAAAAGAAGACATTGTACTGCTAATTCCGGATAAGTAAAGTCTGGCTTTACTTTGTTCTGCAGCATTATCCCACTCAGGTTTATCTTTCATGAATGCTGACACCAGCTACAAGGACTTTATATTATTTCATAAAAAACTTTTATTTTCTTTCTCTTCTTCTTTCCAAATTACACCCACAGGTCCAACTGATGCTTTCAATTGCAACAACAGGCATCCAGACAAGAACAGTACAAGAAACTTTATCTTAAGTATTTATTGTTATGCTAGAATATCACTCAGTTTCCTCTGGGGTAATTCAGCACTCCTGTGGGAAATATGTGACCTCATTTGCATTTTCTAATTGAATTGCTATCAGGTTTCCTGCAAGACTGAACAAAAAAAGTTCCTAGTTACTAACACCACTTGTATTAACCAGAAAAAAAATTACATTCACGTGTTTGCTGGGGAGGAGGAGAAAATGTGTGCTTCATGTATCATAAAATACATTTTAAAAATATTTACCTTCTTTGCTATCATTTCATCCTACTAGCGTTAAACTTTAATGTGGTAGTCAGAATTCTTTTATTACCGTGGTTGGCAGTGAAAATGTGCTGATTTTCCCAGGTTATTCAGTTATCTAGAGCAATTAGCACATTTATAAGGACAACACTATGAAGGAGGGGAAACTGTTATTGTATTGGGTCACTCACCATTAAAACATCACCTTGCACTGAGAGTAACGGCACAGCCCTGGGATCTGAGGCACAGGCAGAGACACCAAAACCTCTGATTTTGCAATGAAAGTACGCAAGGGGATGACTATCCCAACAGGAGCCACCCTGAAAGCATGTTGGCCACCACCAAAGCTCTCCCAGCCCATTACACAGATTTCCAGTCATCTATTGTGATCAGAAAGGATCACAAAGCCAAAGGATCATGTATTGAGGGGTTTATCCTCTGCGCCCCCATTTTGCAGACAGGCTATAGAGACTGGGTTTGCTCCCCCCAGAACACACCAGGAATTTGCAGCAGAGCAGGGACCTCACTCCTGGTCCTCCAAAACCTCAGTCTATGTCTCAACGATGTTGACTTCTCCTATAACATTTATTTTGTATTAACCTCCATAATAAACCAAATGCCTAATAATGGCCATTCATATTTCCACAAAGCTTTAATCCATGGATAGCTGTGAAAAAAAATCTAATTTATCCTTTCAGAGGTGGTTCAGCAAGCTTCTCATCACGCAGTGGGGCTGCCCCAGCTGAGGACCATCAGTCATGGAGAAACCCCCAGAAACACAGGGGGTGGGCGAGCAAGGCAGAAGGACGTGTTTGTGCTGTAGGTACCAGCGAACAGAGATGAGTACGTGAGGTAAGGCAAATTTCATGCCAATTATTTTTAATATCTGGGAACTATTCAGCATTTTCACAAAATCAGTCACAAATTTACAAAGTAAAATGGAAATGGATGTATGCGTCAGTTGGTCTCTCTCCCTTTCTCATGTCACCTCCTCCTTTCTCTCCCATATTTGCCATCTCCATATCCTGAATATAACATAACAGTTTGAAATGTCTTTTAAAAAATTATGTATTTCTACTTGAGTCATATTATACTATACAAACCCAAATGTGAAATCTGTTCCTAGTAAAAGCCATGAAATGTAGTATATTAGGGTCATGGCCCGAAACACATTGAACTGGATATTGTTAGGTTGGGGTTTTTTTTAGCATAAACACTATTATTTTTTAAAGTAATCTCATAAGCGTATTTATTTCTTTAGTAAACAAAGGATTATTTTGGTTGCAAAAAGCCCAAGCGTTTAAATAAAACACAAGTCTGATGCCTGCTATAGGGACCCACAATAAAACTGCTTACGACCTTGTCATTAGTCTTGTTTTTCATATTTTTCCAGCCTCAAACTATATACTAATAAGGCTTTTAGACAGAATGGATATGAATTTTAAAAAGCTTAGCTCTCTCTGTTTTGAACCAGAGTTCAGCTTACATTAACATTAGATTAATTTCCAACCAAATATTTTACTAAAGCAGAAATGTGTGCTTATTTGGTTTTCTTTCTGCTACGCTGAGAAGAAATATAAAGCAGTATATAAGACACCTTGCTTTGTTCCTTCAATATTTAATTACTTTTAGAAGGCAGCAGTATTTCTTTGGTTAGAAAATGGCAAATACAGTTGACATAACATACAGGGCTTAATTATATCTTGCTCAAGCCAGAGTCTCACTGAAGAGCAGCAAGATTGTATTTATATGACCCTAAGCCATGCAAAACCTCAGGGGTCAGCCCATTGGGCAACCACTAGATTTAAGTCTCTCCAAGTCTTTTCCTTCTTGTCTCACACGTGGCAAAAATTCTCCCAAATGGCACAGGCTCACACGGCGACATCCTGACAATACAGCACCGCAAGTCTCTCCCTTTCCCCCTCCTTCCCTGCCCTCTCCGCCCCAGCGCTGCAGGAAGGAGGGCAGGAGAGGCCAGTCTTGCTATTTTGACAATCACTGCGGTGCATTAATCCAAACTACAGCCATGACCGAGCGGCTTTGCTTGTCCCTGAACTAGCCGTGACTGTTCCCCGGTGACACACACCTTCATCCTTGCTCTGCAGGTCTTCAAGATCCAGCAATAAATCAGGCTCTTCAGCCAATTTCCTGCCAAATCCTGTTTAAATGTAACCATTCAACCATCACAGAATTGGTTGGGTTTTTTTTGAGCAGGCACCAGACAATACAACTGCATTTACTCAGTGTAGCACAGGGTCTTCAGCCCAGACTAACACTGAAAAGGAAGGAGGAGAAAATGAAAAGGTAGAGAACTGCTGCCGCCGAAGATGCTATGGAAGAGGTGGAACAGAGAGAGATACTCAAGGGGCAGACCAGCAGAAATGTGTTTTCATGGAGCAGTCCCCCGTTACAACGGCACTGTGCAGCCCACCGCTGGGTTTAACCGAAGCAATACTGCTCGCAGATTGCTGGGCAGCGACAGATCCTTCCTGCTTTTCAGCTACGAGTAGGAAACTAAAAAAGAAAGCAAGCATCTGTAACCTTCTGTCTGAAATACCAAATGGTGCTGGTTTTCTGCTCGGCAGCAGTGGGGAAGGGAAGATGCTGGCATTGAGCGGAGGGGATGTTTGCCGCTGCGGTGCCACATCGTGCTTCGCTGCCTCGCTGGCCCTTGCTGTGTGCAAGCATATGTCCCTTATCAGCAGCAGCAACACTCCTCCTTTCTGCATCGGAAGGGAACAAGCCCAAATCCCCCCTCTGGAAGCCCTCAGGTTGTGGAGAGAAAGGAATCACTGTGAAAACCAGGGAGATGTTTTAGCAGCACAGCAGCAGCAGCCAGTGCACAACTCCAGGTCTATATCGTCACAAAAGAAATCTGAACTTAACCTTGCCTTTCTCAAGAAGATGGTTGACTTTGACTCTGGAGGGAGGGAGGCGCCCTTCTTTTGCAGGTTTTATTTCAAGTCAAGAGAGAGTATTAGCAGTGAGGCACATATAGTGTAGGTGTACAACCTGCACTGTATAACATCATTTCTGTCAGAGAGGTTCACGGACCTTTTTCAAGAAATTTGATGCTGCTCGTGGTATCTTCTACCTGGACACTACCTTAGGAAGCACAGACCAGGCAACGCAACCAAACGCCGTGCGTAACTTTTAAAGGTTTGGGGCACACAGGCGAAGGAAGAATGAAATAAGAAAAGAGAGCTCTGAAAACTTCTTACCTTGTGCCCATTGTGTTGTGACTTCTCTGTCACCAGGAACCTGACAATTGCCTCCCATCTGCCCAGGGTCTGGGGGTCCCACGCGGTCACCACCAGGATCAGCTGCTTGGAGGGCATCTGCACCTGGTGCGCAGCGAACATGGTCCCATCTGCCCTCACCTTGAAGTCCAGGCTGTTGGTTTCGTACCGAACTCCCTTGTTACCAGCACAGTTATTAAATTTTACTAGAACAGAGAATAAGTGATGGAAGAAACGTGTGAGATTGGCGTGATAAGGAAAGCAATCAAATACAAGTTTCAGACATTTAATTTTCACTGATGTCTTCTATATCTCTAATAACCATCAAGGAAATGATTTAACTGTTTCTTCGACCTTTCAGGAGTGCTCTTGTGTTTTATCTCCGTTCCCCAGGGAAGAAGTCGTAAGCCATTTTTAAAGTATTTGATACAGTTTCATTAGATCTCAAACACAGCTGTTCCCCATTTCTACAAGTGGATTTCTCCCTTGTCGCCATTATCTTTTAAATTCGACTGGAGTCTATTACCCACACTGTGGGTATTTTTTTGCACGAAATGTTCTCCATTTCCCTAACCCTTCAATAACCTACTTACCAGATAGCCTATTTGTACATTCTTAACTGAAATTCAAAAGCCCATAACAATTCCATTATCAGAAAAAAAAAAAATTAAACCAAGAAAAAAAATTTAAACCTTTTTGTGGAATGCATCTGCTATGGGAACCAGACCCCCCCAACCATGGCTGCGATCCCACCCTGGCCGACCCCTCCACACGACAGCTACTGCAAAGAGGAACTGTAAAACTTGGCTTCGCAAACCTCAACATGCCATTTAAAAGCCTACACTGTCAGATCAAAGCTCCCCAGTTGCTGATATTTTTTTATTTTCAGCGTTTTTTTGATCAAATTCTTTCACAGCCTAGTTTGAAAACTATTTTTATTGGCATTATGAAACATGTCACATACATTAGGCTGGAAAAAACCCAAACTATTATATGACAAAATTGACAAATCTGATAGAAATTGAACCTGCAGCTAATCACATAGGAAACAAAACACTTTCTGCCATTCGAGCAATCCACGGGGTGGAACACACATGCGGTGAAGGAAAAACATATTGTACCCGTAAAAACATCTCAAGTGAGTGAGAGGAGATATACGGTTTTCTAGCCAGGATGGCTACACGGGTTCTCACGCTGTGGCTTCTCAGTGCTCGGCAGCAAAGCTCCCGGCCTGCCCCGAGAGAAGGAAAACCTGCTGGTTTTCCGACTAGTCTGAAAAGCAAAAACTCACGAAAGAACTGAGTGAGATTAAAACACACACAGTTTGATGGTACCTACAAGAAGCGACGCTGCAGACCCAGAAAAAGCGGGATGGCCTGAGAGGCCTGCGAGGCGCCTGGAGATCCCCCGCGCCCCCGGGGACCACCCTGCTGCCAGATCTCCTTCATCTCTCAAGAATTTCCGCAAATCTCCCCCGCATTCACAGCTACAATAAATATATGCTAACGTATCTAGTGCTTCGCTGCTAATATGTTATTTATTTTCAGCTCTGTGCCATCAGCGCTGTTAGGAATGAGGTGCATCATTGGTTGGTGCGTTATTGCGCTGCTCTGCTATGTAATGGCAATGCAAAAAGCCAGTTCCATCCATACGTCCTGAAGTACCCACACATCATACACAAAAAGACATCTGAGGAAGAGAGAAAGGAGCGATAATGACTGCACATTAAAAACAATTCAGAGCTTACTTTGATTTTATTGTGATTAAAAGAAAGCCCTACAGTGTACTAGTAGTCTGAGAGAAAAAAAAAATCCCTTCCTATATGCATACGTTGTGATTTCAGTATTCAGAGTACTTAAACATCTGCTTAAGACGCAGTGCCTGGCTCCAATATGCTGCTCTGGTGTCATATGTCACTGTGTCGACTTTTATGCTCCATTATCTAAAAATGGCTACCTCTCAGACGAAGTCCCTCTGTGACTCGCTAATTACTTCCATTAGTTTAAAACAAACTTGACTAGAGACAGAGAAAATCCTGAGAGAAATTAAGTCTAATTTTTTAAACAAGCAGCGTCTCTGCTCCACGTTGCTTTTCTCAGGTAGCACAGGTAGACGAATGCTCAGCAATGAATTAACACAACTGGCTCCTCGTCGAAGAGTCCTTAGGAGCTGTGAGCACAAACAGGCTTCAAGGACGCATGGACTCCATAGCGTTTAGTCACTACAAGGGGTCACACCTTGCACAGGGGCGTGAGGAGCAGCAACAGGCCGTGGCTCACCCAAGCGGCTTTGAGAAGGTTCGGCCACACGAGGGAGACGATTCGGAAACTCATCGAGGATCACAGAATGCTTGGGGTTGGTAGGGACCTCTGGAGATCATCTGGTCCAACCCACCCGCTAACGCAGGGTCGCCGGAGCAGATCACACAGGAATGTGTCCAGGTGGGTTTGAATGTCTCCAGAGAAGGAGACTCCACAAGCTCTCCGGGCAGCCTGTTCCAGTGCTCTGGCACCTCAACGTAAAGAAATTCCTCCTCATGTTTAGAAAGAATCTCCTGTGCTCCAGCCTGTGCCTGTTGCTCCTCATCCTATCATTGGGCACCACTGAAAGGAGTCTGGTCTCATCCTCTTAACACCCACCCTTGAGATAATTATAAGCATCAATAAGATCCCTCTCAGCTTCTCCAGGCTGAACAGCCCCAGCTCTCTCAGTCTCTCCTCATAAGAAAGATGCTACAGACCCCTCAGCATCTTTTGCATCCGCCGCTGGGATCCACAAGCTCAGCTGTTGTTGGGTACGGCTGCTGCTCCAGGCACTGCCTACACCCAGCGTACAAAACCAACTACAACACGGTGTAGCCAAACTGCTCACACCTTCACCATGCGATTGTGAGGACTCATTGGAAACCCTGTGCTCATCCTCCTGGCTGCCCTGTGAAAATGATTCCTTGGGATGTTACATGACCATTGAAATGCACTGTTATATATATATATACACACACACACACATATCTATATGTACACACACATATCATATATATATATATAAAATTTTCTTTTTTTCCCCAAATGTATCCCTATAGGTTTGGATTAAAAAAAAAAAATCAAACTATTGTTCTACAATACATATCATAGCTCAAGGAAAGGAGATCTCATCTGTATTTTCAAATTCCACCTCTCACCTCTACTCTTTGGTCTCATGGAAATAGAAATAAAAATTTCATCCAATGGCAGAAAACTTTTGCCTTTTTTTTTTTCCTTCTTTTTCTCCTTTAGAAAGCTCTAAGTCTACTTAATTTGCAGTTGATGCAACTCTTGACTTTAAAATAATTTAATAAATAAACAAACAAACATTGGCTCTGTTTAGTAGACTTAGATCTCTCTGTGGACATAAATCCATCTTTCTTTGACCAGTCTGAAGCCTGAACAACACTGCATGAATTTAACATTCAAAAGCTGCAGCATCAATAATTAGGATTTCAGATAAACAGCAGAGCCACACATCTATCATTTTTACAGGATGGGAAAAAACCTTTTTTTAACATACTCTGGAAAAATGTTCAGTGATGCTTATCCAGAGCTTATGCTGAATACAGCATCAAATGCCTGATGAAAAGAAAGCCAAGAAGCACCCTCATTAGCAGGCTTTTAGGGTTAACCCTTTACCCTCATCATTTTTAATTGCTTCTCTATGAAAGGAGGAACTATGACAATTTGATATGCTGAAACAGGTATTGAGTGATGGGCAGAGAAGCTACAGGAGTCTACAGCAAACTGCTGGGCATCTGAGAAAAAAAAAAATTAGTATTTTTCTTCAAAAAAGACACAGGGTGAAAAAAAATTCAACTTTTGCATTGTTCCCTTTTATTATTTAGCTTGTTAAGCTAGCTGGACAGAGTCAAATGATCAAGTGAGGATCTTGAAAGATGTACAAATACACTGAACTTCCTTGCCCCCCAAATGTCTGAGAAATGTATTGAATTTAATAGGACTATAAATGGTATAAACCAAAGAATTCACTTTAAACCTTATTCTTCTGGATTCTCCTTTAACTTCTCCTAGACCATTAAAAAGTGCCCCCTCTGGCAAGCTGCACAGGGCTGGAAGAGCAGGAGGGATAATACTTATTTATTAGGATATACCCCCCGGTGGGACATCATCCCACAGTTCAGGACATGGGTCCCTTCAGGACTCTGTTTTTCACCACGGTGTCAGGGTTTATCCCTGCAAATATATTTCTTTACTGATGAACTTCAAAGCAGCAAATACACACCCCTATTTACAGCAGGATTCTCTCTGCTCCCTTTACACCAGCGCGACCGTGATAAATCTCAGCCGCCAAATCCACCCCTCGCACCACTTCTGCAAACACCATTAAGACGAAGACGGCTTAACTGTAACCTTTGGAAATTTCAGCTGTTCGGGTAACCTGCAGGATTTCGAGCATGTACAGAAATGTCCCTTTTGTGTGATCTTTAGCAAATCACTTGTATTCCTGCCTTGGCTCTTCTGGCCCAATGCTCCCCTACGCCTGCACTCATCCATCAGCCCTGGCCAGCGTTCCTCTGCACGTCACCACAACAGAAATTAAAAAACAAAACAAAACCAGTTCCTTAGTGGACAGGAACCTGTTGTCTAAGAACAGGCACGAAACCATTCAGTCAACCAAAAAAAACCTGCGCATTCCTGGGCACGCGGTGAGCGCACTGCATTCTCGCAAACTGATTTCTCCAATAAGCGCTAATGTGAGACTGAGTGCACTGTGCCTCATTGGAAAGCTTCGTTTACTTGAGAAAGTAAGGACCTAGTATAAACTTTTATGTGGCCACATTTTTGAGGCATCTTTCTTTACATTCGCACAACCCCTCTGCAATTCTGGGAGAAAACTGGTTTACAGCAGCCGAGCGAATTCCCCACGGCCACGCTGGAAACCCCCAGCAAAGCTGGGAACTGAATCCTGAAATTCAGGCTGCCTGTTTCTCATCCAAACCACTGGATCATGCTGCCTCCGTCACCCACGTACAGGTTAACCCAATACAAGAGAAAAGGTTTAAACGGGAAAATGGACTATGACGGACACTTCAAAAAGCAAACGGGCAGATTCTCAGTCCTACAAAACACTGGAGTGTTTCCAAATTAGCACTAGGTTAAAAAAATAAGGAATGTCACAGAACTTATTATTGCAATTGTTTTGAAAAATGGAGTCCTATGAACAAATGGGAGTATGTGGTGGAGTTCTGGGATTAAAATATCTTGTTTGCAAAAGGCTAATGCTGAAAGGGATGCAACAGGATTTTGCTTCTCTTGTACTAAAAGGATGGATATATCCAGGTACCACAGGATTTTCAGCTAATAAAATACTCAGAGCCCTCACCTTCTGTACAAGAAAAACAATGCATAAATAGGAAAAAATGATGGCTGTAAAACCTGATAGAAACAATGTATAATTTTCATCCTCCCATTACTAATTGTATAGGTTACATTTTCAACCATGTCCCCACAAAAAATATTACACTAATAAACTCTTAGTGTCTTTATTTAATATTTATAGCACTGTAGAAGAAACAAAATCTACTGGTAAAAGGTAAAAGCAGCAATTCAAACAGCTACTTCAGAATCTAATAAACATATCCCTAGTGATCAAGTTTAAGAGTATACAGAGTTTAAGAAAATGCTTTGATACAGAAAATTGTTTGAGATAAATGGATGCATGTTGGCTAGCAGATGAATGTACACAAAAATGTGCATGTTCACACCCTCGGCTTCACAAAGCCTTGATGATTCATTAAGTCTTCTCAGAGTAAAAAACAGAAATACTGAATGAGTTAGGAGAATTAATGAACTGCCCCACAGTCTGTCATCTGCTGAAAATATTTAACATGATTTTGCATGTTCTTCATGTTATTTTCTTGCAATTAATGGCAGAGAAATCTGCTGCAATTTTACCCATTTTCCATATCTCAGGTCAATGTGAAACATTGCATCCAATTTTCCACTGCATTATTTATGATCTCTGAGCTATGACTGCTAATATTTGCCTTCCTGGAATAATAATAAATTACCATAGCAATTTACCATATGTAATTATGTTAAACAAAATCTTTATTTATCTTCTTGTAATCTTCATTTACAGTGAATCCTCCTATAAGGAATATGCAAAAATACAAGATTCGTGACATTCCCAACCTATTATATGCTTGTTAGAAATGACGCCATGTGCTAGTCTACTGCCGACACCTCTGAATCAGCAAAGGAGTAGCAATTCATCTCCAGCAGCAAGTAAGATAGATTTGAAATGGCACGTAAAGATATTTTCCATTTTGAAGTACATTTTTAATTTCCCCACTTTGAATTCCAAAGCTCAGCCCCCTCCGTGATCAAATTCTCCACGCAGGTTTGGGGCACACACTATTAAATGCCCAGCTACACCGTGTTCATTTGCAGGCTGGTTTTGCTTTCACAAAACCTCCAGTAGGTTTTACAGGGGAAACGAAAAGCCTTGTTCATGCACGAGTCATTTATTTAAAAAAAAATAAAATATTTCTGTGGGCAGAACTACATGGAAAATTCATCCTTTCATTTCCAGAGCCACCTAAATGCTTTCAACACCTTTTCCAGCTTTATATTCACTTTTAACAGGTCTTGCTTACACAGGGTTTCTGTTTCCATGGCCAGATGAAAAGAAAAGGAACAATACATTTCAACACACTGAAATTGGGATCCTTTAGAAAGTCATTCTGTCACCTGTACAGTCAGCCAGTAGCAATGAGGAGTTGAGAGTACATTAAAAAAAATATATATATATCTAAATCCCATTCAAACAAAACAAAACCAGCCACACAGTAAACAAAACCTAATTTCCAGATATTGCCCGCCTCCTTCATATTCCCACTAGTGCTATTTTTCATTTACTGGAAGCCAATCCAACTAAAATACATGTTTTTAAGGAAGAAGAAAAAAAAATATCTTTCACTTTTGGTATTGGAATTGGAGGGGAGTACAGACCCCTGGAGAGAATGACTGTAGAACATGATAGAAAAGATGAATCACTCTGGCAGCAGCCAGCCAGCCATTAATTTTCAGCAAGCCAGGAGTTGGTCCAATTAAACCAGGCTCCTTTCTCCACATTAACATGCTTTACTCAGTTTTTTTTCTAAAGCTAAAACATCAGCTCGAGACCCCAAAGGCCGTTCTATTTAGGATCAATCAATCTACCTTGCTGCACTGTAAAACATACACTGTCAGCTCTGAGGCTAGCTCAAAAAAAGAGCAACAGTGGAAAAATTTGATAAATCGACATGTTCTGGCAGTTAGTAAAGGGATTCTTCCTACACTGTCACTTATTTTTATCTGATTAGAAACAAGTATTAGTAAAGGGAATATTCCCCTCTATTCTCTTCCTGGTATTTAGCATTGGGTTAAGCGGAACCTTTTAATCCCCAATTTTCTTAATCCAAGCCAGAAGCTTCCTACCACAAAGGTGGAGAGCTACTATCCAGATTTCAAAGGGCAGTGAGTCTGAATTGGACTGGCATGATGTGGAACTCACATTCAAGCCTTTTCTCCAGCACAAGAACATGAACCTGCATCTATCAGTGCTCCATGTTGAAGATGTTATTCACCATTTTTCGCTTTTTTATGCTCAGGGCTTTACGGTGGGTGTGCAATCTCACCTCTGGGCTCCCAGCACCTCCTCTGGCAACGACGGCTTTATTTGGGATTTCATTGCCCGTTCAGATCCTGTCACTCTCCCTCCACCCTGCTGAGACATTTCAGAAATGATTAATAAACGAGCCAGGACTGATGCCAGAGGCTGGCAATAAGGACACTTACATGGTCTGAAGTCCCCTGCAAAGCAGCACCCCGAGCTGGGATAACTCCAAGGATTGGCCCTTTCTTCTGTGAGTGCCAGAGTAACCGTGCTGTTGGCTTCCATTCTTGTTCTCAATAGACATCTTTATCCTCAGACAAAAAACCTCCCACAGTCCTTTCAGTAGGACAGTCCTGCCCCGTTTTTAACAGTGAGGTAAACCAAGAGGCACTGGGCGGTGCAGCTGATGGTTTAGCTTCGGATTAAATGGCTAATAAAGAGAAGCCTGGTTTGGGTAATCTTGCGAATAACAAGTGCACCACACTTCTTGGCAAGTGATGAATTTTTACAGGCAACCATTTTTGTTCTTTGCTCTTCTTTACATTGCAAGCATCTGTAGGATAGCACTGAGATTCACTATGGCACTAATGAGATCATTTTGCAATTAAAGGCTAAGTAGAAACAAACCTCTCACCACTCTACAGGAGAGTCTGGGTTCTCTGATTAAGCAGCAGTAAATAAACCTGTCTCACTCTTGGTCCTGGTGCAGAGGCTTTCTATGATTAACTCTCCAAACAAGATGGACTGATTGACCCCATGGATTAATCAATGAGTTTCTCAGCTTCAGAGCAAAGTGCAAGTTGTGGGAGTTACCTGCAGTAGGATGTGTGTTAATTATTATTACTACAGCACATAGTAAATAAATCCCACGGCACTTTATTTGGAGGCTTTACCCTTAGCGCTAATGATTTTCACAACACTCTCATGTTTGTCAAATTACCTACGTGGGAAAAGATTTTAAACATCACCACGCATTTCTTGAGGAAAAACTACCGATTGGTAGCTTAATGAGAAAAAGAGAAGAGCCTATATAATTGTAGGGCAATCCCTAGGTGACAACAGCTGCTCGCCCATCCTACCTGTTGGCAGGAGCATCCCTGCAAGATGCTATAGGGTGGCTGGGGCTGTATTTGAGAAAAAACCCCAGGTGTGCTGCACCAAGGACCTTCTCCCAAGCAGAGAGCCCATCCCTGCGGGTACCAGGAACATCCCTAAATTTGGAGCCGGGATGGGGAGCAGGGAAGCACAACTACAGCCATCCCTGCCAGCTCCCATCCGCTCCACCCATGGCGACTGGTGGCCCCGGGGGTTTTTCCTCTCTGTCACAGGTCTCTTTTCAACTTGCCAGAACTGTATTTGAAAGACACAGGGAGCTGCAAGAAGATTTTATGGAGGGAAAAAAAAAAGTGAACACAGGCCAGTTGCAGCCTAGGAAAAGATGCTGAGAGATGCTCCAAGTGTAGCCCTGTCAGATCGCCTCAGGCTCCTCTCTCCTCACACTCTTCAAAATAAACAAACTCTCAACACCTAGAAACAGAGGCTGCACACGTCAGGGAAAAAAAATCAGACATACCAGTAAAAACACTCAACTCCTCACGGACTTGACTTGTGTGTAAACACCAACAACTTGGGGCTTGACTGTTCTTGTCTTCTTTAGCCAGGCTCAGGAGCAAATGTGCATTGATCCAGGGAGTCAAATCGCAATGCAGTAAATGAATAGGTGTTTCAGGCAAGAATATTAGAAGCAGAAATTTTCATTATTTGTACAAATCAAGGCAGGGTAGCTTATTTAACCTGTAGCTGCCGTGTCCCTCTGCTCACCTGCCTGCACGAAAAGCAGCTGCAGTCCCTACCTTCAGCTGCAGCCTACACAAGCCTTCAAGTTTCAAGAGAAACTAATATGTGGAATAAGACAGTTTGGTACCCGGTGGGCTCAACTGCTTTGACATTTGGACAAATTCGGAGAATTTTATTTACCGATGGAAGCCTGGGTTTTGCTTCTGGCATGCGGGCAGAGGGAGCAGGAGAAGAAAAAGTGGCCTCGATGCCGAAGTTGCACTTGAGCGGGTAATGAATGTTGGGCAAGCGGTGAGATGGCAGGGCTGCGTGGATGCAGTGTCCGGCCCCAGGGTCACAGGAAATTCACCCACAAAGCAGAAAATGAACGGGAAAAGCCAAACCACAACAGGACACAGCTCCACACTCTCTGGTGTTGGTCATCACTGAATAAAAATGAACCTTTGCAGCCACTCTTGACCAGACCATGTCCTGGCAGCTGCATCCTCGCAGCCCCGGTGCTTTGGCTGCTGATGCTTCTGATGGAGACACAGGAATGCAATTTCCTGTAGTCTTCCCTTTCCTCTTTCGCGTTTACCCCCTCTGCCCCCTCCCACTGCAGTGGTCTCCAACAGAAAGGCAGCGCTCCCCTCGCCTGAAGAACGACCTCAGGATTCAGCTAGAAACCTTAAATTCAACAGAGTGCTTTTGGCAGGGCCCGGTCCCATCAATTAAAACACAGAGAAACCAAAGCCAGTAAATTAGAGAACGTGACAAATGCAGCACAAAGCACAGACGATCCCAGAAGGTATCAAATTTAGTGTTAAAGTAAAGAAACAATAGGGAAGTCCAAGACATTTCAGAGTGTAGTGAATCAAATTAAATTGCCTGAAATTCCACATGGAATACATTTGACAAATTTCTTTCCCCCTCTTCAGCTTTCTGTTTGAGATGAACTGTCGTCTGGCAGCTTCAAACGTCTGGCACAGCTTCAGCTTCAGTTTGCTGGGGCTGAATCCAAACACGAACCTGAACTTTACCAGTTCTGCTCTTTTTGTAAACAGTCTCGCTGTGGCTGCCAAATGCTTTCCAAAAGCACACAAAACCCAGAATCCAAAAGGAAAACATTGTCTTGCTGCAATAAAATTTGCATTTTACCACCTATTGGTAGCATCCCCCGTGCAGAGCCGTGGGTCGGTCAGAGCCCACCTCGTCCTGTGTCTCCCGCGGGATTTGGGCAGGGGACGGCAGAGCAGGGAGGTCCCTGGACAGGGACGTGTCCACCCCTGGCAGCCCCGGTGCCACTTGTTCCCCCAGGGCTGCGTGGGCAGCTGATAACACAACAATTAGCAGCAGGATTCCTCAGGCGTGCTGGAGAAGACGAGCAGTAAAATGTCATTATACGCACGTCACTGATAGCGGAGACCAGTTTAGATTACCCCAGTGAGAGTCAGCTCAGGAACAAATTCATTTTTAAGGTAGGGAACTTCAGGCAGAGGAAGAGACAGATATAAAGAGGGTTATGATCAAATTGCTCCTGAGCACAGATAGCATCAGCCTTGATAGATCAGATTTTTTTTTTTTCACTTTGCTTTTAAAATAGAACTGTTATTGCAAAACGCTTACAACAACAGCACATTTCTTTGAAGCAGGATGCGATTCTTTACCAGCAGCATCGCACTACCTGTGTGGATTCTCTCTTACAGAAAACTAATTCTTCCTCCCTCCATTTTAAAGCTTTTTAACACCATCAAGCTCCATAAAGTATCCAACTGCAGAAGGCTAAAATGAGGCCACCCCTGGGCTGAAGAGCAGCAAATGAGGGAGGTGTGTGAATCTGGCACAAGACACACGGGCAAGCAGATGCTGTTAGAAAAGCGTATTTTACTGTCCACAAAGCATCAGCCTCATCTCTGAGATCCACATGGAGTTCCACCACTGCCCGAAACAGACAACATCTGGTTCATATAAACTCTGATTTATTGCATGTTTCACTCCCCTTGGATTTTGATTATGAGTAGATCTTGTAACTATTATATTTGTATTTGTTTTATCCATCTAGATGTTTTTCTATGCTATTAACTACAAACTGAAGGCTCTAAAAATAGTTCAAAAACATACTTAAAATATGCATATGGCCTTTATTAAGGAAATCCCTATACTGAATTTTTAGATGAAGTAAAAGTAGCACTGAAACCGCTGATTAGCAAGCAAGCCTCTATCTGATTTCATGAATAGGATGAGACTGAAGAAATTGCTTTTCATTACAATAAAACCCCCAAGAAAATAGAGTACAAAAGTGACTACTGCTCCTAATATTAAACAGCCTGGTAAGGAATAAAAATCACTCCTTATTTCATCTCTCTGACCGCTCCCAGAGGCTGTTTGGTAGGTGTTGAGCCAGTTTCAATGGGCAAGTGTCAACATTTTAAAGAACCTCTCTAAGGTGGTTTCCCTGCAGAAGAGACAGATTGAGACTGTGCCCGAAGAATAAAACATTCTCCCCTGGGTAAGAGTAATACAATCAGGAATGCAATACTTGGAAGGCTTCATACTGAGAAGTTTTTTGCCTATTTTTTTTTTTTCTCATGAAACTCTTGATCTTTCAGGGAATAAGTTGATTTAGAAGTGACTTTTTAATTTGTATGGTTGAATAACTACTTCTATAAAAGAACATACAGTGCAGTAAATAAATACCACTTGCAAACTTCAGAACTCTCTGCCACCGCTTCATCCATCAACACTAATTCTGTAAAAAAAAAAAAGGATGTGACAAACCCAACCAACCTTTTTCTCCATCTTACAAAAAGACTGAAACCTATTTCTGGAAATGTCGTAACGTTTCTATCAAATGATCGAGTGTTCTGAAAACATTTAGCGGTCTGACACAAACAGGACGCACAGCCCTCATCCACGCGAGCCCAACACACCGACCGGGCAGCTCAGGTCCAAGCACTTAATGCAGAAATCCTGTCCTGTTCATGGCACAGATATTCTGGGCATATGATGGAAAACAACAATTGCCACAGATGTCTGAATTGCTGACGCTGGAAAGCAAAAAGGGCCGATAGCTGAGTTTCCCTCACCCCAGCGTCAGCGCACAGTGCGAACCCTCCTCTGCACACCAACTCCTCGAGGTGGAGTAATACCCATGTAAGAAATATCTTGGCTCTATATCTGTTTTTTAATTAAAAACTTTGCATGTAAACAGAAACCTTCTCTTCTTTCAAATCCACAACGACATCCACTATTTATCATTCTAAAGTGATTGCTAGAGGAAACATGATTACAAAATATCATATTCCATGGAAGTCTTCTTAGTGCTGCGCATCACCGTGCTGTCTGGTCCCCTTCCACATCAGCTCAATTGTGAGGGTTTTAAGCTGACATGAAAGTCAAGCCATTTGAAGACATAAAAGTCAGCACTGAGGTTGTCATTTTATTCTTTATTTATTTATTGATCGGTTGAAAAAGAAACATCGACTGGCTGATATATTTTAAAGGTTAAACAGGCGTGACGAATGATATCAAAGAAAGCCCCACCAAACCTTGATTCCTACTTCTTTTACAAACTACACAAACAGCCTAAAGACACAACAGTCCCAATTTACCGAGAGGTACCACCGAGTGATGCTGAGACACGCATCCTCTCCTTACAGATGTGAAGGGAACAGCTGGACCAGCTCCAGGATGCTGCTGTGTTGGCTCTGACGTCCCGTTACCAACACGGGCGGCAGCACTTCAACACTTTCCAGTCACACGTTTGCACTTTTTTTCAAAACCAGGCCCAAGTAAGGACTGCCAGCTACTGCTTTCAGTAATGTCTAGCTCTATGTAAACACTTTGTTAGTAACATGATGAAATGACACCTTCAGATTTATTCTAACTACTAAAATAAACCTTTTCATAGAACACGTAGGCCTTCATTTATGCTGCACTGCTATGACCACAAGTTTAATTTTTACTATTTAATTATTCTTCGTGGGTCAGGTCTCAATTTAAGCTAATATGCAAAGATGAGGAAGAATGGGCACTTGTTTATCTCAGTTTTTTCCAATTAATTCAAGTTGTTCATTAATCACATTAGTCTTCTACTGTGTGATAAGAAAGGAGAAAAAAACCAAAACCAAAACCAAAAAAGCAACCATCCAAACAACAAAAAAAGACTCGCTGTATAGGGATATGCTACAAAATTTACTTGCATGAATAGACTCCATTAAACCAATCAAAGTATTCATGTATAGGGACAGCTCATATTATTGACTCAGCCTACAAGGGAAATTTTTCTTCTTTTTTGCCCTAAATGTCTACAATATTAGGACTGAATTGACCTAATAACAGATTATACTATGGAGATAGGTTTCATGAAGAATTTTGCCTGCATTATGAAATTGTCCTACATTTTCCTCCTGTCCCATACCTCCAGTGACAATAAAAGATGTATCAACCAGCAATTTCATGTCTATTACCAGGTGCTATACCTGAATTAATCAAAACCAAAACTTCCAACCCCCCCAAATGTCCACTAACCATCTTCTACCTTTTTTAATAAAAAAACTTGGGAAAAGGTGAAATAAGAAACAACAAAAATATTACTCAGTCCATAATTCATACAGTTTTAATGACATTTCTGACCTTTAAAACAAAAGTATGAACAACTCACAGAGACCATTGGGCAAACAGAAAAAGTAACAAGAAAAGCCAGCAAAGAAGAGAGGAACTAACCAAGAGGAATCATCTGCAGCTCCAATACAACATTTCTACTTTGTAAAAATAAAACACCATCAAAACTTCACCAGCCACTGCCCTCAATTTGAAGAGAATTCCTATTGCTCCCCTAGTTGTTCCTTTGATTACTCTGAAGTCCATACGTTTCTGCTACGTAGTCGTGTACTCATAACTCATCACCGAGATGTGGGTGCCAAAACACATTTCTTTTTCTCACATGCAGATACTAGCAAGAGCCTGCACTCTGTCATCTGAATTTGTTACTGAAAATTGTCCAAAGTGGATACAAACATCCAACAACCCCTCCGGATTAATGCTCGTTGATATGTCAGCAACTTTATCTTGTCTGTATGAAACATCAGTGGGCTTTTAAAGATATTTCACTACTGACAGACGTGGCCTTGATTATTTTTGTGCTCAAGCATAGGCGCCAGTTGATGCTCAGTCACAACACTTACATGCGTAAGTCAGTTAATTATGCTGCTAATTATTCTCCTTGGCCATTTGCCATCGCTTTAGTCTGACTCGGTTGGGTGGTGTGGTGAACTCCTCTCCCAACCAGGTCATTCCATGGAGGATGGGACAGACATCGAGCTCCACTCAACCCCAACCAGCCACACCACCAGCCCTGAACAAGGAGGATTCAGGTATTTAGAGTTAACCTTCATCTTCTTCTGAATATTTATAAAAAAATGAAACAAAAATGAGCAAATTTTGTTGCTGAACCTGGCTGCCACAGGCAAGTCCTTCTTGGCGGGACTCTCCCCTGTGAATGCGCCTCCCGAAACACCACGGCCTGTGTCCTCAGGTGATGAAAACGAGGTCATGGAGCTGCACCAGGAGCCCCCATCACTGCACATGGACAGGAGGGTGGGATGTCCAACGCCAGGACACCCGCGTGGCACCGACCTGCGGCACGCTCGGCTTGACAGCTGCTCATTTCCCTGAGAACCAAAGGGACCGAGGCTGTGAAACGAAAAGGTAGCGGGGAGGAAGGTAACCAACTGGGGAAGATCCCCCCCAACTAGTAGTTTCAGGAAGAAAAATACAGGCTGTCTTGCTAAAAACCGCTGTCGTGTGTTTACGCAGCCCTCCTCCTCCTCGGGTGCTTGCGCTACACAACGCCCCACGGAGCAGTGATATTACACGTTAGCTCTCTACCCTGTTATTTCTGGCTGCTTAAGCAGCAAAGGACCAATATCCCGTTCAGCTGCGCTCAGCTGGTGCAAGAGAAATCAGTGAGAGCTCGCTCTGCAGCTCCCTTCACACACCTCTGGGCCGCGGGTGGCACCGCTGGGTTTTGACAATGATTGACGACTCGTACCAAGCCCCTGCACTCGCTATTATGAGGAGCCAAATGGGTATTTCTTCACGAGCTAACCCTTATCTTGCAAACTCTATGAGCTGTAAGGGTAGAAAGCTTATCCTCTGGAACAGCCTTGCACTTTTAAAACACCTCCTCCTTTCTCCTGTGATTTACTGTTCATTTATCGTTACTGGAAAGCTGATATTTCTGAGTCACAAACTAGAGACATCTCAGCCTCTAGTTTATGGAAAAGCCAGCCAGGGAAACCTAAGAAACAAAAAGCCAACACCCCCACCAGCGTATTAGCTGGTTTTAGACTGTAGTTAATGAGTTGTCAATCATACATAATTCTACATTAAATTTCATTTACGTCCACGTCACAGTTGTCTGAGCACTGGTGTCCATATCCACCAACCAGTTTGCAGTGACCACCAATAATTACCAGCCTTTGTTCACCCTAAAATCTTGTTTCCCAAGACCAGACTGACACCGACCAGGCACACTGCATCTCAGGATGGTATTTCCCCAATTTACCTGGTCTGCCAGGGAACAAAGAGGCAACGGAGACCCAGCAGGTTTAGGGCCACTCTAACGAGCATCCAAAGGACTGGCAGGTAACTACATTGCAACCTCCTGACCAGCGTTTTTCTCCATTAGTTGTGAATTTAGGCAGTTTTCTGACACCGTTTTGAGTTGCAAACGTAGGCAAAAATATGACCAAGTCTGCAAAGAATACACTAGGATAAGGAAATGAGAAAGCAGTAACTCTTATTCCACTGTTACAAGCTGCTAGCTCCAAGCCTTAAAACTTAAGCTAAACGGTATTTAGTGATTTATTCTGTCTAGCTCTAGATAGACAGAATACTATAATAAATATTCTCTTCCATCTTAGCAACAAGGCAGGCTGTGGGGACAGGGGGTGAAATCATGTCTGTTCATGCCACCTTTTAATTTAGCTGATATGGGCTGAAAGGATTGCATTAGAGATGAATTATTTCTTAAGAGGTTTCTTTAAAGCAAGGAATTTAGAAAAATTCTGAAAAGCTTAAGGCCTCCTAATACCTGTGTCTATTTTGCTGTGCTTCAACCTTGGAAAAAAAAAATACTGAAGCAACAAAACTCTGTTTCTTCTAGTAATGAACAGCAAAAGCTTGTCTGGGGGAGAAATAGTGATTAGATTGTGACCGTGTGTTACTTCCACATGTAAAGCCATTTTGCTTGAGACAATATTAAGATGCTAGGATGCACAGTTTGATCATTAATTTTGGCTAACACTACATACTAATATTGCTGCAGTCTTACATTTTTTCTTCTCCCTGGTTTTAGACAGCCTTAATCATGCTTGCAGCTGATTCTAATTGCTGAATCGTATCACTCTCCACCTTCTCTAAAATGCTTGGGGCAAAAGAAATAGTGAAGATTAATGACAGACGTGTAATTAGAAGAAAATGTAAAGATCTTGTGTTAATCATTCAGAAATAATTTGATAAATATGAAATTCTGAAGAGCTCTCAGAGTAACAGATGATGAAACGAGTACTGTAGCACACAGCTAAGCAAATTTATATGTACCACACTCCTTGCAACTGGAGAAATAGAACTCACACGAGCGAGCGTGTGGGAATGCAGGGGAGGCTTTATTAACATAATGGCATTCAGCGTGGAAGGCCATCTGTTTTAATTGAGCAAGCTTATTCGTACAACGCTTTGCTCCACTAATCTTGTTTAGATTAATGTTAATGTTCTATTAAAAGGTAGTTTATCATCCCACAATACTGAGTTAAAGTGATCGCACCCATAGTAATATTCTCGGCTCTTATGGAGGCAGAGAGCTCGCTCATTACCAGACTATTGACCATCTTACAGCACAACTACGGAAGCCGGGAACCTTGGTTGAACGTAACCAGTAAGGCTAAAGGCACAGACAAATAACTTCTATTTAATTAATTTAAAATACAATATAACAAAGTCTGCAAAATTATTCTCAGTTATGCCTTTGAATAACTACAGGAGTGATGCTTTAGCTAATAACACCTTTCAGGTGCTAACAGAGACAATAAATATCAAACTGGGATGGGTTTCTCTGGATTGCTATTTTGTGGTTTGTTGTTTTGTTTTTTTTTTTTTCCCTGCGATGTGTCGTCTCACCATAACACTTGATCTGTCCTTGGCCTTTGAGTTTAATGAGACAGCAGGATGCTGAGTGCTAGTTGGAAGCACACCTACCATTAAAAATTCAGACACAGGGCGAGGCAAAAAAGTGTGGCAAAGCACATTTTGTATACAAATCTAAAATCCACAAATTGTAAGAGGCATCAGTATATCCTGAAGGTTTAATTTTTTTTTTTTTTGCAAATATGCCGGCATCTGAAAATGAACTCTTGCATCCTCCATGGCTGGACAATGCTGTACTTAAATGTTCTGATGGTTGTTTTTAGAAGGTTATATTTTTATAGCAAAATTATATGCCAGCCAAGAAATGAATCGTTCCATCATTTGTTTTTGGGGGGTGGTGCTGGTATGGGATTAGTAAAACGGACCACAACCAACTATATTTACAACAAAACCAGGACTATCATCAGAAAAAAAATTCTACGCCCACCCGATTTGGGTCATATTCCGTGACAGAGTGGGTTTTCTTCCTTCAAATGCTCAAACCAAGTAGCTTTGCCCTTTCTCCCTTGCTGCTCCATCACCTTGGAAGAGCTCCCGGGGAGCCAGCAGCAACGTGACCCTCACCTCACGCCTCCTAAAATGTCTCTTTTGCGGGAGCGAATAAACCCTGTCGACAGCGGCCGTGCAGCCGGTGAGCTGGACCGTTGCCTCTTGCATGGAAATCCTTGTCTCTGCTCCTGAGGACTCGTCCCATCTGACCCATCTCAATTCATCAAACGTGTCCTGCCTAACACCGAACTGGCAAACCCACAAGGGCCAGGATCAAGTTTTTTGTGTTTATTTTGGATGGCTCCTAGTACGATGGTGTCTACAACTAAATACCACTGTGGTACAAACGAAGTAAAAAAAAGAAGCAACAAAAGTAAGCCCCTCCTACTCCCCAAATTTCAAGCATGGCTTGAAAAGGTCCACTTAGAATTTTGATTTCCTAAGGGAACGTTTTATAATTGCATTTTGGACATATGAACAAGGAAGATGAAGGATACCAAGAGAAGATGAAATATATGTGAAGAAATTCTTCACATGCCATTCTAAACACAATAGTCTCAGAAAGCAATAATTCAAGCGAGACTTCTTCCCCAAATACCACAACACGCCAATCATTAATTAAAATTCAGAAAAGCTTTTGCTACAAAAGCATCACCATCCCCCTCTGCAAAATCAGGAACATGGGAAGGAGAAAAGTTAAACGGTTCATCCAAGAACATTTGCCAAACTGCAAAACACTCCAAGGAACATCGGACACTTGTTCTCACACTGGCTATGGCAATGTCGAAAGCTCCTCATTTTAGTCTGAGGTAAGTTTTAAGTCTCTCAATAAAACTAAACCTGAGAGTAGCCCATGTACTGAGCTTTCGAAAATCCCATCTGAGCTGACTCCAAAATACACTAATTATGTGGATTATGTAGGACACAAAGGCTTCTTCTCATTAAAGAACCACACTCCGAGATGAAATCCTCTCTGAAATTCCTGTACTCTGGTGAAAGCAAGACCAGCTGAGGACGCATGTGTATGAGACACAATTTTTCATGGGAATGTAGGAAGAGACTTAAATGAACCCCTTCATTTGCAAAGTAGAATTGTTAACGCTTCCCTCGGAAAGACAAGACGCGTTTCTACCTCTAACGAGCGATATACATCTATAGCTAACAAGCCGTACAACCTCTGAGCGAACATTGACAACTTCACAAGGGAGAGGAACAAACCAGAGATTACACTGGAAGTTGATAGTGATCAGGGTTACAAATCACCGATTTCCTGAGTATTTGTCAAGCACCCGTTCAATGCTCCAGGCTGTGTCCAACAGGCTGGAATCACAAGTGACAAAATAAAATTAAAATACACAGACATCTCTGCCCCATCTGTTTTCACTGTTTATTGTCCTTCCCATGCTGAGCACCATCTCCCCAGATACTCCCCACACCGTGACCCACAACCCCGGGCTGGGGATGCAAGGAGGCTGCCTCAGCGGCTGCTCCTTTTGTGGGACATTCGCCACATTTTGGGGACAGTTACCTCGGCACAGAATGGAGGGCAGCTGCGATCTGGATTGCACAAGGTCCTGCATGCAGCTGCCTCCAAGCACTTTGCTTCTTTGCGCTGAACCCAAGACGAGTGGGAGAGGCAGCTGGAGGGTGAGAAAATGCAGGGGCAGCGTGAAATTGCATGGGAAGTGTGAAAGGACGGGGACAACGCTCTTAAAGAATCACAGTTAGCAGACCATTAACTTCCATACACTTCTTTATTCCATCATCAGCTGTATTCAACACTAATATGTTCCAGCCACTTTTTTCTTCAGGTTGAAGTTACGCTGTGCGGTGTATTTTCAGCAAGGTGTGCACAGACCTGCCTGTCCTTCTCCTGGGGAAGAGAGGAGAAACCACATAACCCATGACATAAAACTACCTTCGCACCTTCCATTAGATTTCCAGGCTACTGCCCACATTTCCCTGGACAGAGAGGAGACAAATCTGCTCCCGCGGAACCGCATCCTTTGGGCTCACTCCTCTCCACTGACAACACTGAACGAGGTGCCTGCGTGCGGAGCAGGTGAATCCATGTATCTACATAAAAACCACAAACCTAAACACCTTTTTCGGTCAATAATACAACACAGAGTGTCACTGGCATGTTTTCCTCTCAAGACAGATAAGAAATGCATTCAGGAACCTGTGACTAAGCTGCATGGGCTGTTGGCCAACACGCTGTATCTGCGCATGACAAATTATGCATTCACCCATTGTTTGAAAGTTTTGAATTCACTGTTGGTGGTAAACTTTTTACTAGAACACACAGATGGTCCTGCCTGATCTTGTTAATGAAAAACTCTCACACAGCTACAAAAACAGACGTGATCATCTGTTTTTCAACATTCTGCAAAAAATCTACAGAGGTGTAAGGTGCTATACAAATGAGAATAATTAGCTCGTGCCATCTGTGGACATTAAAAAAAGGAGAGTATCTGTATTCCTACGTTTTATAATGATAAGCATTATGTCTCCAGTAAAGTACACACTTAATAACTTTTCAATTTATTGTGACCTTCTGCTCCAATTTACTGAAGGAACTATAATACTAGCTGTGCCTCACACCTTTTCCACCTTATAATTAGCAAGTAATAAAAAATGCTATTAAAAAGTAGTAAGTCTAAAGCTCTCTGACAATTCACTGATTAATTCTGAAGATTTTAAAGCACGTTGCAACATACTTGGCTAAAACATCAATTTTAGCCATTTCTCGGTACCGGTAGCAAGTGTCGGTGCGTGATGAAGACTTGCAGCTCACCTACACACAACATTTGCAGGAATTGTCATACGGCTTGATGACAGGATGACACTTCCCACGTCTTTCCAGCCCAAGTTCAAGGTGAGCTGTGCTCTGACCTTGCACACCCAGTGCTGCCTGCCTGGGGTCTGCGGGTAAAAGGGCACAATGCCGCAGCAGCCTGGGAGTGATGCCCTGAGCGTCTGCTGAGAAATAATTAATATTGATGAGTGCCTTTAGAGGGACAGCAGTAAAAATGATCCGTGTCCCGGACCGGATTTCATCTGGTTCTGTATGACGGCCGCTGGAGACATTTAAATACACCGGGGGTGCAGAACTCATGTTCCTCAGCCTCCAAAAAATGGGGAGCGACCAGCAAGGCTGGTCTTGCAGGTTGTCCTGGCTTGGTTCTTCTCAGCACCGCTACAGCATGAGAGGAGAGATTATGGCTGCAAAAGGAGTTGGGTCATTTGCACGAAAAAATGAAGAGGATTTTAAATAGCTCTGTACAAAGCTCACACCAGCTGCCCCCAGGCTGGAGACCCAGATAAGAAAGGGCAAACCCAGCGAGGAGGACTAAGAGCCTGCGTTACACAGGCGTTTTCTGAATACCAGCGCCAGAAGCTGCTCCCCCAATCCATCCCACCCTCTCTCATGGGTGTGAAATACATCCTTCCACGTGCCATTCAGCTCCTCTCTCTGAAGCGTGCGCTGGAACACTATCATATTAATGGTTTTCATTTCAATATTAAGCGAAAACAAACAATACGCAGTGGGCGAACATTGATTCCACGCAACGCTGAGAGCCGGATCGCTGCTGCCTTAAAGCCAAGCGGAGATTGTGCTGCTGCCATTGCCATTCCCAGAGCTGTGCCACTCACAAACTGCTCTCCTATTATCCACACCGAGAAAAAGGCAAAGAGCTTTCAGCCTCCAAACCTCTATCGAAACCCGGCTCTTTTCTCAACAACGTTTTCTACACAAAGCTCCAAAACGGACCTTAAGCCCTGAGCACTGGGTCAATGAATGCTATGCTTTATTTATTATTTCGCGGTTTATTGTTACTTTGTTAGACACTGGTAGCAGACCCCAGGTGTACGATGCAAGATCCAGATCATAATTACCATGTGCCAAACAGACTGCCACCTGGAGAAGGTTAAAGTATGAAACACATCCTTGAAATCCTAGCATGAACACCCGTAGCTGCATATATAAAGATACACAGCCCTTACTCTCTTATTTCTTCATATTTGACTTAAAGCCAGGACAACTGTGTGAGGCAACAGGCAGAAGACAATGAAAGCACTTTTTAAAAACTGAGCATCTCCCACTCCCAACACAATTTTGTGGTCTCATTCATTTAAAAACCACCGTCCTGTACCTTCTGGTCCTTTTGATTTGTATGTTCCGATTTGAGCTACTGTTATGCTGACTCACCCACTGTCTTGAGAAAACACTTATAGATTTACCTGTTGCAGACGGTTATGATTAAAAGTGTGAACAGGCCAGGCCCAACCTATAACAGCAACTCTTCCTCATCCATTTTTGAAGTTTCACAGGGACACAGAGGTTAATCAGTCTTTGCTGTCAGTCCAAGGATTTGGTATTATTTCACCTTATAAACCTTGGTTTCTCCGAATGACCCATTTTCATTTATATTCTGAAATGCTTCCTATTTTCCTCCTCTGATTTCATTTATTTGTGAGAGATGAATGTATGGCCCTGTTTGTTGAAGGTTTGACAGTATCTGCCTTTATTATTACTGCTGTGCTCATCTAAGCTGCAGCATCTCCTAATTAATTTATTTTAAAATGTTGTGGGTATTTTTTTTTTCTTTCTAGACTCTCACTGAATAGAAAGTAGCGTAACTTTGAGATGACTTGGAAAAGCCTGCATTCACTGCTATCTCCTGAGTGCACTCTGAAGTCAAATCAATTCACAATGTCATGTTCATAAAATGGGAAATGATAAGAAAAGAATGAGTTCAGTTATACAAATTACCGGCAATTCAGTGTGGTGCTTTAATGTCATTCCTGTTCTTCAAGGAATGTCACTGAATGCACCAGGCAAGTAAAATGCCCATATGAAATTAAGACATTAAAAGTAAATGTTTGCTCCTATGTTGTAAAGAACCTCATAAATGTCAGAGGATTTTATTTCACGCACACCACAGCTTGTAGAGACACCAGGAAACATTTGGTTCTAATGGGAAACTGATGTTCATCTCGGCACCGTGCTGCCCATTAGTGCCTGTCTGAGCGATGTTCTCCTGCGAGGCTGAGCAGCCACACACACCAGCCGACCGGGACAGTACAGAAACAGTTTAGTTTCTCTGTTGTCTGAAGTGCCAAAGAGATGAGCAATTCACGTACTACTCAAAAACACCGTGTGTGAAGTCTCATGTCCCTTAACACAGGCAAGCAGAGGAAATTCTCATTTTAATTACCTGGTAACTCAAAAGTTTTGCACAACTCCCCCTTTGCTACCCTCCTGTGTTTGACAGCTCACCTCTGGAGCGCGCTTGCACAGGTTAAAGGTGACAAGTTTGTACACGGAATTTTTAAGGCAAGATGCTCTGGGTGCTCCTGCACTTCACTACTTCTTGTGGTCTCTTTTCTGCCCACATTACTGGGCACAGGAGCGGCTGATGCTGTCACTCCACCCGTCACAAAAATCCCCACTCACTGTTCATAATACCACGCAGCGCTTTAAGTCCCCCCCTTCTTTCCCTAGACTTCATTTTATTCCTGTTTACTCCAAGGTGCAACTTTGACCACGTAAGCAGCCAGGAGCAAGGAGAGCTGAGCAGACACATCCTTGGGGTGAAGGGGGTGACTGCAAGCAGAAGAAACAATAGTGCTGAGGCCAACTCAGCTCATCGCTCCTTTGCTGCTCCATTCATTCGTAACATTTTGGGTTGTGTGAGTATTTTGGGGTGTTTCAACTGCATTAAGATGAGCTTGGCTGAACACTATTACCCTGCATTATGATTTAACCTGGATACTCTATCACAACAAGGGATCTATGTATATGTTTTTTCAGTATCTCCCAGTATGAAGCGATGCTGTAAAAGCCCAGTGCAAACACACAGGCCGGATTACCAAGAGAGACCAACATCCCAGCAGTTTCTGCTGAAACATGGGTAACAAATAACTGAGGGCATCGTATCAGAGATGCTCCATTCCCATTACAACATGTGCACACAGATGGCCAGTCCCCCGTGACTCGAACCTTGCCGTAAACTTGGCAACTTCATCAGGTGATTCAGAGAAGATTCCATCCTTAAAAATCTGGTTTCAGCTCCGAGAACATCTCAGCATCCTACCCCAGCCTGCTCTGGAAATGGATGTTGAGCCCTTCCCAACATCCCAGGCATCACCCTGAGGAGGAAACATTCAGGCAGGAGTCCAGCCTGCTCAAAGGCAGAGCCCCCTTTCGAGGAGGAGAACACACACTCAAGTGGTGTGTTTTGTAGTCTTGGAAACGCTAACAAGATTTTTGCATTTGATTTTTGGCTTTAAATGAGTCATATCAAAATTAAAGGGATTTCCATGTGTGATACTGAACACTCAACACGCACGCTTTTGCATGAGGGATTTGTGTTTTGTAAATTATACCCTTTAGCCATATCACTAGTCATTAACCTAATTTAAATTTCCATAAGAAGATTCTCCACTTTTATCATTAAAATTAACTAGCTCCTCACCGCGAAGATAGAATCAGGAGGGTGAGGTGAAAGGATATCACCGAGTAAGTCTGATTAAATCCCCTTTTTATTCAGCAGCTCCTTGTACTCCCCTGCAGTGGTACAAAAGCAACTCCCAAGTGACTTCCCCCGGCTGACGGATAACGTGTGGAAGTAACGTGTGGAACTATCCCTTTTGCAGTGTCTCAAAGGCCACTCGCTCCCGCTGTTCCTGCTAACGGCTGCCTGTCATGTTCTGCTGCGATTTATAAAGACACTGCTGGGATCACCTCGCGAGCGCCTTTCTGCAACGGGTTCAAATGCAGAAGGTCGTTCCAGGGATTGCTGGCGCTAGGAGCAAAG
This sequence comes from Caloenas nicobarica, assembly GCF_036013445.1. Classification (NCBI taxonomy): domain Eukaryota; kingdom Metazoa; phylum Chordata; class Aves; order Columbiformes; family Columbidae; genus Caloenas; species Caloenas nicobarica. The sequence continues at coordinate 11,880,988 of NC_088259.1, forward strand.
GGAATCCTCGGGGACAAATCTGTTCGCTCGCTGTGCCGGCCTGGCGGGTCTCCGTGCTCCTGAAGTTACGCGATCATCAGAACTTTGCAATCAGAGCGCGCAGTGACCCCCTCGGCTGCGTCCCGGGCTGGGGATGCTGCTCAAGTCAGGGAAAGGAGAAAGGAAAAGCTTTATGTGCCAGGAGCCAATGGGACAGGGGGTTTTGTAAAACAAACCAACCAACCAACCCACCCACCAACACAGTGAAGAGATGCTGTCAGATCCACAAACAAGCTGGAACGGGAAAATCCACGCGTGGGGAGGCAGCGCGTGGACCAACAGGCGTCCGCAGGGCTCGGCGGTACCCGGCCAAAGAGCCCTCCAGTTCAACGTCCCTCCGTGGGGATGTGCTGGAATTTAGGATTAAATTAGCACACAGGCACTGCCAGGGTGAGCAGCAACTGCGCTCCTCTAGCCAAAGGCAGCAATATCGGGCAAGGACATCCCAGCCATGCTGTTTCACAGGGTTTCCAATACCCGTTTGGGAAAATGCTGCAAGTCCTGATGTGAAATGAGCAGGTAGAGCGCAGGCATCCAGATTTAGGAAGTTTGGGTTTTGTTAAGTTACTTGGGAACTTTAGCCCAATTCCAGCAAAAGAGGTACCATGAGTATAATGAATCAAGACAGACAGAAGTCCCTCTCCTCTACAACTTGTGTCCTGCATTTCCAGACCAGCACAGAAAAAGCCAGAGGACTTTCAAAAGGCAGATTCGCCCCGGAGCGTATTTTTCTGCAATATTTTCCTCCAAGAAGTATCTTTAGAGGCAGGGGTCAGCAACGACAGCAGGCAAATACAAAGCGCTTAGAGCAAATACGGAGGCAAGACTTTTCTAGGGCTTCATCTAGAAAAAAAACTTCTCTACAAAAGGACATCCCAGAACTACCTGAAGTGCCTCAGATTTTATGGGTCCCGATGATGTAGTAGAAAATTAACAGGATTGTGTATTTCACAGAAAACAGGTAAGAAGGGATGTTGAAAAGAAATGTTATTTTAATTGGATTTCTTTGTTCTCTTGTTATCTTCAGCACCTCAATAATGCCTGCAGTACTCAAAATCTTCTGGGACTAAAGAAAGCTCCATTTCTTTGATTTCGTTCTCATTTGAAACTTATATGAGAAGTATTATTGGTATGCAAGAAAAACAATATGTACAACAGTATCCAAAGGACACACTATGCTAACTATTTTAGGGTAAACCTGCTCCACAGAGCCGGCAACAGATGTAACCCAAGAATTCTAAATTCCAATCAAATGAATCTGAAGATTAATTGCAAAATCCATCAAAGTACTTTGGGGAAAAATGGTAAACTGTACATAAACATTCGAGGACTTTTGCAAATTCCCGTAGCCTATAATTAGATTTAGTGAATGCTATCAAATCCGAGCCTCCAATGCAAACATAGACAGTTTTTGTTGTTTTAAGACACACACACAGATACATGAAATGTGTCTAATTACCAACAGTTGTTTTGTTTCCCTATTTAATTTCAACAGCAAAAATCCACTCAGCGCAAGAGTTTCATGTACGTTGGAATAATTAACTGCAAAATGTGAATGTCTACAAAGTTAAAAAGTAAAATTAAAAAAATGGAAAATAGCTGTCAGCACTTGATGAAGCCGTTTTGCCAGCAAACTCGGGGTAGGGAATGTGGTGTCTACAACTCTCATACAGTTTATATCCAGGCTCATTAAATTCTCATCTTTACTTTTCTCATTACAGAGAGATATCAACAAAAGCCCTTAATCCTGCCATTTCATCCAGGTGAAGAAAACAGTTTGCATGAAGCCGTTACTGGTTTATTAGCTAAATTCTGTGCCTACAACAGCTCTCTCCAAAATAGGTCCTTCCTAGTCACAGAATCTTTGGAAAGCATCACTTATTTCCCCCAAATCCCCAACCCTCTTTTTTGCGAAAGAGTTTTAGAGAAGATTTTTGAAAGCAAATTCACTTTCCCATATGCACCCACATCACACATACAGGTTGCCTAAAGGACAAGGAGACAACAGGGAGGTCTTGGGGCAGATGACACCTTGTGCTTTCCTATCAGAGAGGAATTTAACTCGTCAGCATTTTTCCCTGCAAAACTGATGCTGAATCTACATCCAGCACTAAAATGACGCAAGACTTACTGTTTCTCATACTCAGTCAACATCTGCATCGATGTGTCAGAATAAATATGTTCGTATTTTTAGTAAATGCACAATTACACGTCATTTTAAGACCAAAGCCACAGGATGTTTAAATACACACACACCCAGCAGACACTTTAGGAACGAAATTACAGATGACACTCTTCAGCCTTAACTGTTCGATGCGAAATATTTTCCAAACTTGAAGAAAGAATACACTAATCTGTTTGCTAGCAGAAGTAATTTTAGAATTAGCCACAACACTTTTTATTATTATTGGTACTTGCATGTTTAATTTTAGAAGTGTAAATCATATAATTAAAGCTTTGACATAAGAAGTGATTATGTCCAAATGCAGCTCTCTATGTGAAAATACGGAAGGATGATTTCAGATTTCTGTATTTAAAAAATCAAACAAAAAAAAAACCCCAAATGCTAGAGAATACTGTATTAGACACTGTTTTTCTGCAAATGCACTGGAATAAACCAAAGGGCATCATCTTCATATAGCTGGTTGAGCATTTTTGAGTCAATGGGAGAGTGCACCAGCAGCAAAACAAGCTGTGCTGGGAGGAAACCAGTCCGACAGCATCACTGGCTTCACCGTGGTCTCATTTAAACCAGATTGCTCTGCCTATGCCATGAGATAAGGCAGCAGAACTAGATCGTGATCAAAGATCAGCTGGCATATAATAACTTGTTTCTCCATTAGATCATGCATCCGATTTCTGAGGCTTCAAACTCAAGAGAAGTGACTTAAGAAATTTTACACTCCACATGTTATGGTGTCCGGGATACAGAAGACAACATACAGATTACAACAACTGAATGGCGACAAGGTCAAGATTTTTGCCCCCACTCTGTTTCTCTGATGCAGTCACCCAGGACTGTCAAAAAAATGCAAATTACTTTTAGCCATTATAAGCCATAAACTTCTTCCACATGAGATCTCTGTCTTCCAAAGGAACATGACTAAATCTCCTCTCTATTGCTGGGCAAGTTTAATTGCCAGACAATTTCTATTGCTTTCTTCTCCTTGTCTTTTCTCCTATTGAAAAGGATACGCATTGCTGAGTTGAAGTAAACTGATAGCTGCACAAGATAATTTTTTTATAAAACACTTATAATTTCATATTGCATTAATAGGCTTAACATAATCTCTTAGACTTTGTTGGAAATTAGACCCTAAGGGAATTAGAAGCCTAACTCACCTTGACTCTCCATTCTATTTTGAGTCTAATTGGCTTAGCATCTTTCGAAAATTCTAGCTTTAATTGTTTGTTACGTTAATTCTTAAAGTTACAGCTGAGTAAGAAAAGGGAACAAAAAGCTGCTTATCCCACTTTCTAGGCAGGGTGACGACCTTGCAAGCGCATCATCTGAACCTTTTTTAGAGAAGGACTTTGGCCTCTCCGCTTTCCAGGAAGCCAGACACTCGGAGCATCCAAAAATCCAACGAGCCACAGGGCAGAACCAGCGAGCTTAACCTGGACCCCATGAGCTCAGCTTGAACAACTGGCAAACTGGGCTATCCACTAACCTCTGTAACATGGAGATGATTTTGTAAGTAATCTCTTTAATAAGCAAAGCTAATTCTGTAATCAGACTACAATAATAACCCCCCCGCTCCACTTCTCTAGAAATGTAATATTATTCACAGCCTCCACATCCACGACAAAGGATGCTTCTACACTTTGTAAAGCAACTTAATCCCATGCTCTATATATTATTCCATTTTCCTAGACACTGGGTATCCTTCCAATAAATCTTCATGTTAAAATTGTGCTTTCCGTGGAACCAGAGCTACCTGTCAGCAGAACTGGTATCCAAATCACACACTGTGTGCATGCAGAAAGGCCGGGACTCGATACCTCCAGAGGAAAACAAGCAGCACAATGCAATCAGCTGGCACCCGTGCATGAATTAATGGTCTGTAATTTTTGAATTACGTACATTAATGCCTACAGTACTATGAACGCTATGGCCCACGGTAATCACTTCCCGGGCTTTTCTCAGAACTGCTTACTAACCTCCTTCATGGTCTTTTTGCTGTTCGTGTAGTTCCTTTGACACTGAAAAGATTCATTTTCTAAAAAGAATGAAAACAGTATGTGCCACTAACTTCTTGCTGCTGTGCGCTGGCAAATGCACAAACTGCAAAAATCAATGAGCTGCATTATTCTCTTTGCTTATGGAGCTTTTACATCTCGCACAGCTTCCGTCACGGCTCAGCATCCAGCCTAAAGGTCAGAATACTCCGAGACTTGGAGGAACAGAGAGGAAGAAAGGGCAGCCCGAAATCGGGGCCCGTCTCTGGTTGATCTACGGTCCCCTCCAGCGCCAGTGGGGATGCAAAGAGGGCTTTCCAGCCAGGTCTCTCTTCCACTGTCGCTAAAATACCTGCACTAAATCTGCACTGGGTTTATACTTGCATCTGGATTTAAAGGGGAATATCCCATGACGGGGAGAATGAAGGTAATCAAGTGCTATTCCACAGACGGCTGACAAGTTTACCAAGTTCCCATCTACCCCACTGCCTACGAACTTCACTACACACAGGTACAGATTCGCCCACCTTCACGCTCTTTCTGCCGAGCACAAAAGACTGGCATTAATTTATCACTATTAGGAGGACACCAAGACCGGACATTAATTCGGTGTAACAAATATTGTTTTTCTACTCCCTCTCCTGACAGCAATTTCAAAGAGAGACACAATGAGACTGGATCCCAGGCTGGTAGATAAGGTATAGCCACATCATAAAAAACTTTGTAAGAAACATTATGGGGCTGTCTCTGATTTTTTTTCACAAACAAATAATGGCAAAGCTATACGTTAAACCATTTCTAAACAGCTGTAGGATGAAAGACTAGAAGGTTTGTATTGTAGATGAAAACTGGACATGGGATGTTACGCGACTTACGCCTTCTTCCTCTGCTTTCATGGTTTGTTAAACTAAACATCAAGATAGGTATCGGGTAGCAAAAACTGATACCGGGATGAAGTATTTTCCTACTTTGCCCACCCAGTGAGGGCCAGGCTGGATCAGCAGGGACCGAGAGCTGGTGCTGGGTCGGTCCCCTCGGATGGTGATGCCAACGCGGGATTGCAGCTGGCTCCGACACCGGCTTCCAGCCTCGGCTGGACTGGCTGGCAACTTTGCAGGCACCTTCATTTGCTCATAAAGTGCTAAGCAGAGAAATAATATGAACCAACTATACATAAGTGAGGTGGTTTGTAACCAAAAAGGAGAAACAAGAAGAAGAATACACTCAGAGGTATCTGCTCCTTTGGGTTATTACAGCAAATAGCCAGGGCACGCATCCATCAATGCAGCTGGAGTCTAATTTCAGTCTTGTCTTAAATAGTAGCACCTGCACTGATTTCCCCGGCATTGCTCCCAATTCACATTCCAGTAAATTGTGCCGGCCCCATTCCCTGGCTCCCTCCAGGGGTCCCGCAGGGCCGGGGCTCCACAAATCCTGACGGATGCTGCATTTCTCGGTCAGTCCTGTCTCTGCACCTGGGGGATGGAAGCTCGTCTGAAGCGCAGACTGTGATCTGTGCGTATCGCTACTCCAGGGCAGAGCTACTTTTACAGGTGGGAGGAGAGAAAAGAACATATTTGTTCCTAAAGCCAGCAATTTAAAGCAGTCTCTCCGTTGACGGAATGTTTATCTTTTTGTACAAGCAGTGCTTCAAGACCAAGGTGAAATGCATTTGTGGGATGCTTTAGAGTTATCCATGTTAGAAAGCACCTCTCTGTATAAATTATTGCTCTTATTATTAGCCTCAAATGTAGGTTTCATCTTGCTGAGATGCTACCTTAATAAATCTGAAGATGATTTTAAAATGTAAACGGTTTGTTGGAATATTCAGCATTCAAACTCTTCCTCCGATTGCTGAAAAGGTGTGAGTCCAGGAGAAAAGCAGAATAGATCTTAAAGCTCTAATGAAAGCAAGACAACTTCATGCCTCTTTCCAGTCATATTGCTATCCACAGCAGAACTCTTAACTTGGGGGGGTAGATTTGTTTCCATTGCAATCTGTATTACTGCATGAGGACATCAGACTAGGAATGCTCCCTACGTTTTCTGAATCACAGCAATGGGTGCCCTGTGCTGAGGTTATCAGTGTTCTCTGATTTGTTTGTCTGCCCATGCGCTTCTGTGTTTGCAGCCTGAGAAACCTTTACGGAAGCATGGAATGGTCAGCTGGTTAACATATAAAACACTGAGAAGGTCCAGGTGTGTCCTAGATGACCACATTTCACATTAAAATTCAAATATTAATACATCACTGTTCTAATTTATTGTAATGACGACATGCAACAGCACAGAACACTGGTTTTGCCACAAAGTTATAACAATTTTCCTATATTCTGTGAAATCTTCTAGCCGTACTTTTACAACATGACATTTTAAATCACAATCCTACTTCCAGATGCATCTGATTTCCACACTCACCAAAATGAGGCCTTTTACATTTGCATTTTCTATTGGGAATATTCCCACTTCTGTCAGCAGCTTGCAGGTGAAAAGGGAATGTTACATATTTAACTTGTTCTGGGTAACATTTTAGGGAGTTAAAACAAATACTCGAAAACTTGTGTCAGAGAATTTTCCTCAAATGGCATGCCAGAAACAAGCAGTGTGTTTTGTCCCACTATCACCCCCCAACCTTCTGGGTAAGGGGAGCTGTCACCTGGGGGTAAAAAAGTCAGTGCTGTCCTACTGAACACAAAATGAAGAGAACAGATGAACAGACGGCAGCTGGGCAGGGAGAGACGGATAAGGAAGGAGGCTTGAAATAGGGGACACATTTGATAGTGTTCTGGCTTTTGCTTTTGGTGTTGTTTTGTTTGTTTTGTTTTTTTCCTTAATTCTCGTAAAAGGACACTGCGTTGTTGTTGTTTTCCATTCCTAAATTCCACATTTTCATGTTCTCTATATTATTGTTACACATTTACGTACTGGTTTCCATGTCTGCCTGGTTACTTTGCCTGTAAACTCACTCTAACTCAGATCTCTAGAGAGAATAAATCTCATTGATCCTAATATATACAGTTATGAATATAGTTTTTAGTGATATTGGTATTAGAGAACATTTGTTTACTTTGAGTTAAACAAGATTAATATTTTATCTTTTTTTTTTTTTTTTTCTGGCTAAAACACCCACCTCTATGAAGCATTTTGCTTCAGTTGTAAAGATGAAATCTTTAAGCAACGTAATATAAAGCACATACCAGATTTTTTACAGGGTTGTATCAGGGTTATCTGTGATTAAGACTGTTTTGCTTTATCGTCAATCCCACCTCAACATCCTGAAATACCCCAGGAGTGTATGACAGACGTACACACAGCCATGCAGCGGTGTGCTTATACAGACAGGTCAGTGTGGTGTGGTGGACAACATCTGGTGATGCAAAGAACGGTTGAGTCACACCTGGAGATTTCCCGCGACTCTTTATTTTAACAAAAACTACAGCACAAGGCAAATGAGGGCAGACGGCCTCACCAGCCCATTTTCTCTCAAGCGGTCATTGCGAGGCTGATGGAGAACGCTATTAATTCCTCCGAGCAGGTACCCATCATTAACACGGGCAATCTGGAAGCACTATTACAAAGCCTTACATTCCTGCTCTCGCAAAACACGTCTGTTTTGATCTTTCCACGCAGCCAACCAGTAAAAACGTTGCACATATTTTCTGCACCTATCCAGAGAAATTTATCTTTCACACCCTACTTCATGCCATATGTTGGAAGCTGAAGGAGTGAAGGATTTAGCTGTCAGTCTTCGAAGGCAGCGCAGGCCCCCGTCCAACTGCACAGAGCTCAAAGGATGACATTTCACTTTAGCTTCTGTCAGCACTATCTGCAGCGTATCACTGGTGCGCTGTTGAAAATATCCTTGATAGGCAGCTCATATGCGCTGGATAAAGTGCTCATTAATCTTGCCTTTAAAGTACTGAGAAGTTGGGTGGTGAAACCCTTAAGTGAACGCGCTCGGCTCCAGCACGGAACGGATGTTCCCGCTGTATTTCCCAGCCAACAAAGGGAGTCTTCAAAAAAGCCGCCTGTAAAGTTATTTCAGCTGTTTGTTTGCTTTAGGAACGCTGGTTTTCCTTAGAGAAAAATCTTCCTCCCGGTTGGTTTTGTGTTGGCTGGGGCCACTGCAGAGACATGGATGATGCTGCAAAGCAACAGCTTTGGGTACCAGCTGGGTGCACCCTGCATCCCGCATCCCTCGGCAGCTCATCCCCTGCCTGCGCACGGGCCTTAGCATACAACTCTGGCTCACCACAAACACAATTTATCCTCTCACAGATGCCGTGGAGGTAGATTTGAAAAGGACGTTTCTGAATCGCCTCAAGAAATAAATGCATGAGGCGGTCTTTACAACTGCTCTTCACCCCATGCTGGAATATTTTGATATTTAGCAGGAACAGTTCGGTCTGCAAGAACCTCGTTCTCTGACAAATATTTTTAAAATGTTTCCACAAAACAAGGACACGTCATTAAACATTTAATGAAAATATGGATTTTTTACTTGTTTTTAATTCCTTTCCTGTTAATAAAAGATTGTTGGGTTTTTTTTAAAGATTCACTATTTATTTTTCTCCCTCTGCAACCTAATCCAGTAGGAAGAAAGTAGGTTGGGCATTTGCCATCAGCAACAAGAAAACAATAAAATGAAACAGAATAATATTTTTTTAGCAACTCCCCCGCACATAAAAATCTCTGGGCAGAAAATGTATTATATGAAATTCATTTTGACAAGTGACTATCAGTCACTTTTGGTGATGATCCTCCTATTATTACTGTTAAAAGATTTTACGCTTATATCAGCATTCATATAAGAAAACCTGACTTCATAGTAGAACACACTAAATACTTCACAAACAGCTGAAATGCTGCATTTCATAATGTCAAACCAATGGTTTGGATGGAGTCTTCCAGTGTAATTCTATTAGGAACAAAAAGCCGCGGAACAAAACAAAATCTCAGAGACCAACCACCCTCTTTCTAGACAGATTTACATCATAAGCAATATCCATCATAAAATAACGGAGTTACATTTTTTTAGCTTTATTAATCTTTGTAGTCTGCAAATATTCCTGCACTAGGTAGATATGCTGGTTAAACCCTGACATACCCCCTTATCAAGCACCACACTAGATCATGACGTGAACCTGCCACGATCAGATACACTAGAGCCTGCTGAAGCCTCAAAACCTCTTAACTTCAAACCAAGTTGGTAGGAAAGTGGCTCCACCAACTCCATGTCTCCCTGAGGTCTTGCAGGAGAGCTCCAGAAAGACGCTGCTTCATTCATTCACACAGGAGTATGAATGAATCAAAGAACTTACCCAGAAATGTTCCTCAGACTCCATTCATGCTTATGAAGCAGAAGCACGGGTTTAGCATCCCACTCTCACTAATGCCCATGCCTTATTTTCCCACGGTAAAGCAAGTTTTGGTCTAATATCTGCCTGTCCACATTTGTTACCATGTAAGAACTTCTACACCACAATTTCACATGCATGTAAAATCCTAAAACACGTACGCTTTACTAGAGGTCCTCTCTCACTAATAACATTCAGCCACAAACTCTTAACAGCTTAGTGTTAACTACCCTCTGCCAATATCTTTACATATACATCCTTCACAACCCATCTGCTTTGGAAAAATCTGGCAGAGGAGATCTGGCAGCGCCTAGGAGCTATGCCCTACGGCACACGGAGGATACGGAGAATAAACCACGGACAGCAGGTTCTCTGACAAAAATGTCTTGTCCCCCCGAGCAAGCTGGCTGACAGCTCAAGCCTTGTAGCTGTGCTGTGGCTGTACCAGCAGAAAAACGATCTCCAAGTCTTCGCTGAAAAACACCCCGTCTTCATTCCTGTCTTCCCTTAACAATTTCTGGGTCCCAAGACCATATGGCAAGAATAACCAGTGGGCTACTAACGCTGTCGAAGGTGCGTTAGTAAAAGGGGAACATGCAGGGCAGAAACAAACCTCCCTTGAGAATGGCACTGCAAGAAATATGGAAACGAGCCACGGAGACCCCGAATCTATTGCTCACCACTAGCCTGAGAAAAGAGGCACACGAAGGCTGAAGACGACCACCTGCTCATCAAACTGCTCAAGAGGGAGCTTCACCGTGTCAGCTGGCTGGGGTCGGGGAAGGAAGCGTGGAACTTCAGAAACACCAACCAGGCAGGACCGCACCGCTTAGAAAGAACACTTAAGGCAACAGAAGACATCTGCTAAGTCAGTGCCTAATTATTATGCAAATAACAATATTGATATTTTCTGCTGTGCCTCAGCATGCAAGAGGCTCAGACCAAACCGTGGGTGGTACATGGGAAGCAAAGAGTGAGACGTCGCAATACATCTGCCTCCGGACTTAAGTCCATAGAACGTCTGGAACTGGAGTTTTGAACAGGTAAGGCTTGGCTTAGCCCCAGTGAAAGTAATAAGAAACTTGTACAAAATGCCTTTTAAGTAAAACTTGCTGAAGCTTTAGACCTCCATGTAAAGTCTTCAAACACTCCGTCTTACAAAAGTCAAGCATCCAAACAAGAACTTGACTGATGTCAAATTTAATGACAGATGCTCACGTACACTCAACGCGTGCGTGCCAGGGCGACTGTTCTGGGCACCAAACTGCCACTTGCACAAAGACATTCCCCGAAATCATCACAGCCTATAGATGCACAGCTGCACAGGGATTTCTACCTGCAAATTTGCCCACATACCTTATCAAAAAGCAGAGCTTAAATAAATGTGCTCAGCAGATAATGCTTTGCCCACGGCACCCAGTTCTGGTTCTACCCCAACAACTAAACAGAGAGGGGGTGACAAGACAGATCTTACCCTGGAAGGAGAGAGCAGCGGTAGATCTTTAGGAAGGCACCTATATGGTACGTGCACACCTGGTGGGCCTAACTTCCCTAAGACAATTTAATTGTACCGCACAAAATAAACGGCTCTCTGCCATGTCAAAGCGTGTAGCTTCACTTATCAGCACCTAAGCCATTTTCGGTGAAGCAGAACTGAAGTGTTTATGTGAAAGCTGCTTATGTGGCCAGCCACTTGAGAGTTCTCACTTTAAAGTACCATGAAATAGGCACGCTATTACGGGAATTAGGGACATTTCTCAACAGAGGGCCAGCTGGCAATCACAGGGAGACTCGGCTCCATCCTGAATGTGATTGACTTTGCACATCTCGCCCTGACCCACCGCAGATCTGGATAAACCCAGAGCATGTTGAAGGTTTAACTCCAGCAGTACGTCATTTTTGCTGGAGCCACGAATTGGCAATGGTGTGACAACAGGAGGAAAAACTCTGTGAAGATGGAAGGAGACCCCTGGCAGCACCTTCGAAAGCCAGAGCCCCAGAGACAGGGATGGTGGGGCGACCTTGGAATGCTGGGGAATGTTTCATGGAGCTGCACTTGATACTCTCTTATGTTTTTGGTTCACTACTTTACTTGGTATACACATTCTGGAAGTGTTAGAGTTTCCTCCTTCCACAGAGAAGGCTCTCTTCTGACACACTACAAATTTCAATCAAAAAGTTATAACTTGCTGGGAAGTGCCACATACCATTTCCTATTAACCTTCCAGTGGCTACCATCGCGATATGTTAGATAGGAGATTCAGTTACATTTATTTCCCTGACGAAGCATTCGTACTACCACAACAGGTAAAGCTGGCTGGAAAAATTCTCAAAGAACCTGAAGTATAAACGTCCCATGATAAAGTTGCCATGAAGCGTTTTGACACCATTGAAACAAAACCTTACAGAAGGAATATTTAAGTATTTCCAGTTGAAATTTTTCAGACACGCGGTCGCACGAGAAATTTTTACTTACACTCCAAGGCGTTCCTGTGATTGTGAGACCATTTAAAGCACCTTGATAACATCTCCCCCAGCCCATCCCAGCAGCTGTAAGGGTTTAGCCACAAGCAGCATGGACCTCAGCACAGGAGGTTTGGGTATTTATCCCTCTCTAAACCCTGCCATGCTCCAGCTACACCCAGACTGATACACCATGACATTGTTTTTCATTATGAGTAACCACACGTCTAGCAGTGAATAGAGTACAGACCTGTTATTTAAAATGTTTGGCATTATTTGCCATTTCTGTTGTGTTTCGCATGAATTTCTTTCCAGAATGTGGTGGATCTATTAATGACGGGGAAAGCTGCTGTTTTAATAGCAATACAGGGCCCCAATAACGCTTTTATTTCCAAGTATTTTCATCTCAAGACTACAATTTCAGGCAATTAAGCATTTCACCATCCCCGGGAAACAAGCAATTATTGTCACTCCCATCAAACAGACTGAGGGTCTGGCAAACACCAGTTGCTGACTCAAACAGAAACTGGAAATGGGATCAAACAGGAGCAGACCCGGCAGCCGCCTCTCCCAGCTACGCCTGCCCGGGCCAGAGGAAAACAATGAGGAAGAAACTGGGAAAACTGGGACGCTCCCCCTGACCCCAAGAACTGCACATCGGCTCAGCTCTGAGCAGTTTCAAGCTGTCTTTTACTCATCAAGCACGGTATTTCGAAGCTGCAACTGCATCCCGGCCATTTAAGCACCATATTTTCCATTGGAGATCCTCAGGAAATTCTTAGTGTCAGTGACATCTTGTGGCAATGAACTCTCTGCTACAGCAAATGGTAAATGCTGGGATGAGAAAATGGGCAGAAATTCTGACTGTTGGCCCCTCGTGTACCTGTTTGGCCCAGGGCAAAGCTACACCCCAAGCAGTCACATTTCATAACCCATTCAGAACGTAACCCTTTATATCAAGGGCTATCCAAGGGATAAAGTGTTATCCTGAATGCAGAAAATAGACATGATTTTTCAAATTTCTTTTCTTTTGTACCGCCTGAATGCTTGGCCTTCTGAAGTCCATATGAATCATCCCAACAGCTTCCCAACTCAGTATGCAAATTTGGCATAAAATACATTTAAACAAATTGTTCAAGTTCATAAGGACTCAAATAATTTTGTTTTCTCTTTTTCTCGTTCTTTCTTTTGTAGAATAAAAAGGGATTAGTGCATGTCCAGCTATCTAAACTGAGCCCTTTTAGAAAAAAACGTTGACAAAGGAGAATGTGTATTTTTATAGCCCTAAAATCCATGCAGAAAATAAGTATTTCTAAGATAAATACCACAACTTCCTAACTTCAAAAAGTATTTGATGAAACGAAATCAATTTTCTTTAGCTGAATTTCATTTCCTTCTGTTCTAATACTTTCTTTTTTAGACTTTCTTCTGTCACTGCGTGTTGTTGCTCTAGTGAGTATAAAAAAACCAACACTGAAAAGTCTATGGGTTGATACACTGTGAGCTTAAGCAAGTGGGAATCTTCTCTACTCTCAGCAAATCTGAGGTCAAGCACTTTGATGGCCTTAAACAGAAGGGTATTTTTGCATTATGGTTGTTTCTCATGCACTTGCAATATTCAGCTTTTTTACACATCTTTGCACATATCGGCACTTGCTGCCAGTGGGAATTCTGTATCTCAGTACTGTTATAAAGCTAAACTCTGTACAGGTTACTTGCATGGGATTTTAAAAGTTGGGATGAAGAAGGATCCTGGAAAAAGAGAAGCAAGAAAAGCATGGCAAACCAGAACTGTGTAATTAGGTACATTCGGATTCCTAAAAGGTCGCAAGAAATGACATGTATCTGAAATATGTAGGCTTTTTCATCTTTCTGAATGCAGAATCTTGCGTTGTAAAGTGCAAAAGACAGACAACAACCAATCTTTTGCAGCCTTGAGGAGAAAACACTTAGGAAACGCGAAAATTTTAACAGGCAAACAGCAAGGCATTAAATAATTTCCAAGTACCTCTCAGTCTCTTTCATGTGGAAAATTATCTGAATGGTCTACGCAGTGCCTAACACAGATTTCGGGTACTGGAAATCCCACTGCTATAGGCTACAACAAGACACTAAAAGATGTTTGGTTCTCACTGCAGTCATGTCTCAAAGCAAACAGGGAATGTTCAGGAAAAAACACTGGACAAAACTAAAATTTTTGTCAATTACTATTTAAACATTTGTTCAGACTCCTGCCTACTCTCCCAATAATTGCCTCCCATTTAGACAAGCAATTAAAAAGCAGTTGTGCTATTTTACACGTGTTACCATCAATTTACTTTTCCACTGCATATCTGAAAAAATGCAAAATGAAAGCACTTGAGCCTGGATTTAGACAGCCTAAATTCCACTTGAGTTCCTGCACCTAATGTTTCCAATTAGCAAGGTGTCTCTGCAGACCCAGCAACCAAGAATCAGGAGGCAAAAAGCCCAAAGCGATCAGAATCTGGGCCCCCGTGCGAGAACCTTGTTGCAAAAACACACTTTTATCTGTGAGGGCTTGAATCAGCAGAAGGGTTTCTGAGCTGGGGCTCTGCTTCCATACACAGTTTCAGTCAAAGTCAGTTTGTTGACTGGATATGAAAAGAGGTTATTGATGATTTATGTCATAAACGGGGTTGCAACTTTTAAAAAGTACACATAAATCCACAACCTAATCCTGAACTTCTCTCCAGCATTAATGTAATACTCAGGCTTTCAACAGACTCGAAGGCGGCTACGCTAACCAGTTGTAAAATATGGCCTTAGTAAGGACTCTTGCTGAAGAAGACATTAAGAATGGAATTTTTCCTACAAGGAACAGATATCTGAACGAGACGAGGAAAGCTTTCTGAGAGAAGTGTCTGATCTGCACTCACCAGCAAACATGAAGGACTGTACCTGATCGCCTGAAGGCTCCTGGTTCACAATAGGCTGAAGATGAAACGTTGGTACCAGAAATATGGAAGCCCCATGCCCTCAGAAAGCCCAAACTCTGCCAGTGTTTGTCACTAAGAACTGGGGTTTTTTCCATGCCAGACAACGTCTGCTTGGCACGTGTTCGTTCTTAAATCGTATGGCACCAGTTGTAAACCCCACACAGCTGCGCAGCTGGCTGACAGCCCTCTGTACCTGCGCAAACCAGGGTTACTAAAACATGATGGGCTGTTGACATCTGTGGCCTTTGGAAATGCGTTTTGTAACATCAGCACGGACAGAACATCAGCAAGAAGTTCTGATGTCTGCAAAGAGCACGAACCGGAGCAACTCCAGGAATGTGCCACGGCAAGGAACCTGTGCAAACACTGGCTGCTGGGAGAACGCTACGAATGTCTTAACTCTTCGTTTCTTACTCACTTTAATCAGGAGGGACAAAGCAAGCATGGCATTTCATTTGCTCACAGACAACAGACCAGATTTGACCAGTGCATCAACATCAAAGACAAACACGAAGCACACATTAACAGAGGGAAAAGTCATCTCCCAAATATTGTTGAATCCTGTGAAGTCACCTGCGAAGCCTTTCAGGCTCAGCTCAGATTCAATGCAGGCATGTTGGATCGGCTCAGTCACCTTCAAGAAGGCAAAAATCACCGTAATTCCCTTTCAAAGCAAAACAATTTCAAACTCACTTTCTGAAAGTTAGGCACCTAAGCACAAGTGGCCTTATTTCCAACAGCAGCAAGCACTGAGGCTCTCAAAAAGATGAATGGAAGCTGTGATTGCTCACCACTGCTGACAATCAGGTGGCTTGTAGTTAAGTGTCTACATCTGCAAAAGAAAAAAGCCGGCTCAAAGGCTTCATTTTTACTGCAAGTGCAAGCTGGGGTATTTGAGTGCAGCCAACAGTCTGAACGCCTTCCTTGCGAAGTCTCGCAAACCCCAGCAAAAAAATACTAAAAGCATCGCATGGGTAATGCTCCTATTCGCAATTTGTTGTGCCTTCCTTAATATTTTAAAAGTTTGACATTGGATGTAGGCATAGGTACCCGAGAAACGTGTGCCCTCCGCACAGCAGGTTCCCCCGGGATGCCAGTGTCGGGAAACTCTACTTACACAGAAAGGATTTCTGCTGACCGAAGCCCATTTGCTGTGAAGGATGGACAAGAAAATAAAAATTTCTTTAAACAAATTCTTTCGAGTTGGATCCATTAGGCTGGTGCTCACTTAGGCTGTATATTCTTGCTGTATTTGGGGTGGGGCTGTGACTTGTCAAATATGCTTAATAAATCTTTCCCCCATTTAGTCCATTTATTTTAAGAATCAGCTGCTCAGTAAAATACAGAGAAGGATCACTTCTCACCGGGAAAACAGAATCAGCACTCCTTGCTCCGAGACCCTGTCCTTCATGCATAGAAAAGAGTGCCCATAAATCTAGAACGGCGGATCTGAAAAGCTGAAATAGGAATTATTTGGATGCCTTCCACACACTGCAGCTATATTTCATAACCACTTACAGTGCTCACTAAAATCTGAGATGGCTTTTCTTGGGAACACACACTTTTCATTGAGGCGGTTAATTAACCGTATACCTTTTACCCACTCAAGAAGTATCAGACTGACCACGCTACAAACAAGATTCGAAATCTGTTGGTACTGCGCCGTACCTCTTCTTGAAAAGGTGTTTAAAGTTTTAAGCATGATGACAATTCAGAAATATTTAAAACACAACCTAGACCCCTTCTCTGCATTCTCATCAGGATCTCAGTTATCATGTTATCTCCCTGTTCACTGTTACATTTTCTGCTTCTACACAATTAAAATGAGGAAGCATTATCCTGTGAACAGGGAATGTCCTGACATCTAAATCAAGTAAAATAAGAGGGAAACAAAAATTTCTCTTCTAAAGGTTTTTTTTTTTTTTGGGGGGGGTGGGGGGGTGGAAATAATTTCATCACCTACAGCACAATACACCAGTTCAAAGCTTGACCTGAAGGAAGGCAAGAAAGAAGAAACTGAATATTTAGAAAGGTGTCAGCTCCTATACCTAGGAGAGAAGGAATTAAATTAATGAAGAGAAATTAAGGCTGAATACTAAGACGGCAAAGGAATTAGTCATAGAGAGGCTTCTTTCCCTTAATGCAGCGCAAAACTTCAATGAATTCTTCTTGCCTTATGGAAAGATTTACAATCTCTGAACGTGTGTACGAGGTGTTTGACTTCCCACGGCTTTCAAAAAGAATCGGATGCCCCAACTGCCCTTTACGCCTCTAGACGTTTTCTCCACGGACCCCAACTAATCCTTATTCATTTCACTCGGTCCATTTCCAGGCTGAAAACGAAGCACTCGAGTGCTCCGCGTAAGAAGCGGGGATGATGTTGCAGAAGCCAGGCTGAAGCCGCAGCATGTGGAACGTTCCAAAGGACCAGCATCCCCATCGATGCCCACGGGTGGGCAACCAAGCCGCTCCGCAGGGGAGGCTGGCAGAGCCACCCCACACCTCTGCTCCATTTCTATTCCTTCCAACCAGAAATCTGGGTATGTAATAACAAACCTGTACTTTCAAAACAGAGTTGCAGCTTCTGTGCAAACTGTTTTTTCCTAAAGGAAGTCTTTTCATGCTCAAAGTACAATAGATGCTCGTGTAACTATGAACCACCATTTTAATTTTTCTTTTTGCCTCATCAAGTACTTACTGAGCAGAAGGTACTACCTGTGATAAATGCTACCTGTCAAGACTTTACTTTGATCATGCTTCAAGCAGGAAGGATTTCCAAATCATTTGCTTGGAAATTTTTAATTCTTAAGTGGGTTGTTTGTTTGCCTCAAAGGAAGCACTAACCTATTTTACATTGTCAAAAATCTATTTTTAAACAAAGTTTTCCTTTGTACTTTAAACATTCCCTAAAAATACTTCTTAGGCTCATTTTGTAAAATTAAAATGAAGTAGATGTTTAAACTACCGTCTGATTCAGCAGCTCTGTCATTGTGCTTACCCACCGCCTATAGATGGACCAAATCTGGCCAATGGGTCTGTTCACCTGCATTAGGGTGTTGAGTTAATACCGTCATTTGTCGTGGCACCGAAGTCCCTCTAACTGTGTCAAACTCACAAACAGGAGAGATTCCTACTTCTGCTTAGAATTCTTCTAGAAGAAGTCACAAGCAGAGCAAAAATATTACAGCCCTCTCACTGGCCCTTCCCATGGTTTATATTTAGTGTCAAAAATAAAAGTAGGAGGCTCGGTGTGGGAGGTGGTTTAAAAGGTCACCTCTATAGCTTGTAGAAAGGATTTGCCTTGCTTCACTAAGCCCCAGACACTGTGCTTCAATTTTCCCCGTTAAATTTGACTTTGCAGGACGGGGCGGGAGGGGTGCGATTTACACGGTGTGGTCAGCAGAATCCGCCGTGCGATGCATCGCAGCCGAGAACTTTGCAGGAGGAAAACCCAAGCAGCCTGTTTTTCTTGTAAAATGAGAGATTTGGAAATACACTGATATTCTGAGCTGTTCTTGCTATAAGTGACTGGGAGCCTTTTTATGGAAAAAGACAAAAAACTAGCTAGGGTTCTATTAGAATCTAAATATCACCTGTTAACAGAGGGATCCTAGCACTAATATTACCTATTTTAATCAACGGTGAAAGCAGTAACAGGAGAATGATTCTCCTGCTAATGGAGACTTTGCTTTCTGCTTTTGGAGGATGCTCTTCTCAACTCCTTCATGTCATGTCTGAGGGAATTATTCACAGGAATACAGGAGCGAGACCTCTTTGTTTTGCACTTGCTGTTCTTAGACTCGAGAATTTCATTAAGATCCTTTCATGCTAAAAAAAAAAAAAATATATTGGAGGAAGGGAAAATAAAGCTTTTTTCCCCTATTTTATTTACAGACACTGCTAAGCCTCCTTAAGCTATAATACTTTTGACTCGCTGTCTCATCTCCCGACAAAGCAGATGTGAAGAAGGCAGATATATAACAGTACAGCACGCACAGCAGGGCTGCCAACTGTCAATAAATTTATGAACAGTTTGTAGATCTACAGGAGTTTTCTGAAAATTCTTATTCTTTCAGTAAAAACTGGCAGGCTCTTCCGCATCTTGGCAAAAAAATATAAAAAATTACAATTTGAGAACATACTGGTCTACTTCCACCTGGAAAAAAAACCCCACAAAACATAACCCTGATGTTGCTGGATCAGAAAATTTCTACATGGAACTCTCTTTCAAATTCCTGTGGTGTTGGAATGGATAAAGGAGTTGCTGATGTTTAAAAGAAATTGGCAAACAAATTCTGCAGGATAGTGAATATTGTGAAGCAGAACGCGAATGAAGTTTATTTAACGACCGAAATAGAAATACTTTGTTTCAAAAATAAATTACTGACACTGGAGTTTTAAAAATAACCACCTAGAATTACTTTTATGAGTAATCACATGGGATATTTCCCTTTCTGCCCCCAAACTGGGAAGGCTGATATTCAAATGCTAATCTGCACAAACAGCCATGAGCTTCATTTTCACGGATCAACTTGAATGTGCAAAATCTCTGCTTCCAAATTGTAAAGGCTGCACTGAAACTATTTTGCATAACTGGCTTAATAGGCATCAAATTATAGGGGCATCCTACAAATTAGTCATTGCGTGCTTTGTACTTGCACCTGTTTCAGCATCTATAACCTTCCACCTCCCTGTACGGGTCCAGCGGGCAAAACCACACACCTGGATACCCAATGCACATAAACCACAGCGTACAACCTGGTGCAGGTGTATTTACAGTGGTCAGCTCACTATCCAAATACACTTAAAACATCAGGGCCCAAGCTCCTGTGCTTTACGGCTGGATCTTTAACTCAGTTTTCGCCTCTCTCCGATTTTATGGATTGCCAAGGTTTGATTTAGAGAAGAGCAGCAAGAGCACCATTGGAGAGGAGCCTTGCCTACAAACTTTTATTGTAACAGAGCTGAGTTTAGTCCAGCTGGCTTTCTGCAAATGCAAACAGGATAGCCAAAGATTTCACATTCAAGATTAAGCAGAATTTTGAAGGCAGGAAGCATGTCTGCCTGCAGTGGCATCTCAGGAGGTTCCACATTTCTTATTGTGGTTGAAAAAACTATGTAGAAGCTACAAAATACCCATTGTTTGCAGTAGCTTTCCTGGTCCTGTAACTAGAAGTGAAAGATTTTCAGGGCTTAGGCTTTCTGTCAGGCTTCACAATCATTTTGAATGCTGATTCCAACCACTGACCATTTGCTACCCATGCTGTGCTTCTATCAGCTACTTTTACCAGCACTAAGTGTTCAAGGCCAGGCTGGTCTAGTTGAAGATGTCCACGCTCATGGCAGAGGGTTGGACTAGATCAGCTTTAAGGTCCCTTCCAACACAAACCATTCTGTGATTCTATCAGGGACTGAATAAAATAAATGTAAGAAACTGAGACTGTATCTTCACCTTTTTCCTTTTCTTTTTTTTTTTTTTTTTTTTTTTTGGGCAATGATAAACATGAGCCTTTCGTAACAGTCCGTTTGTATTATTTTTGAAAGTTAATTCACATAAATTTGAACAGTACGAGTGAAATCAGCTGTAATGTTTTGCAGCATCCCGAACGTCAGAAATGGTGTGTGTGCAAACACAAACACCCCACCCGAGCAGGGGAGGGAGCAGAGAGAACAGGAGCACACACACCCACACCCCCAGACAATCATTCTGGAGAGAACTAAAAAAAAAGTGCCTTATATCGAACTGAGATTAAATGAATTTCTGCCACTGCTAAATGACTTGGGAACTCTATTCACTTTAATGTACTATGAGCTGTCATTCCCACCTTTATACAAAGACACTGGGTTTCTCAAGAGCATCCTGAAAAAGTATTCACCACTTTCTATACTTTCTGTATGTATTTTTTTCTATCAAAATGATACTGCTGCCTGCTAACACAGACCTCTTGTCTCCCCCCGGTTTTCTGTTTGTATGCATTATTTATGGGGAGAGCTGGCTCCAACCCTTGCATTTAGGCTACCTAACACTTGCTATTATAAAATATTACTGTGACCTTTTTTTTGCGTTCTTAACGCTGTCATTGTTTGCAGCTAGCCTTAGAAATTCAGAAAAAGCCCTGAGGGCTTTTCCTTGGTCCATGAAATTCGTTTCAGATTTGACAGGTAATGACTCGAAAAAATCTCCATTTTTTTCCTCTCCCTTTGTCAGACACGCTTTGGCCATCTCCAGATAACACGTGGACACACCGAAGTGCCGCACCCAAGGCGGCAGCAGCACATTTATCAACAACTGACCTGCAAGAGCTGAGTTTGGAGCTCCACTCCTGCCCTGGCCAGGGACACAGTTCGTAAACCAGCACGCTGTGACACTGGTTTTACCCCATCCAAAATGAGTCCTTCGATGTGGCCAATTGCCAAGATTGTTCCTTAGATACACCCCTCCGAACTCTCGACTTTCCGTTGCCACATCTGTGCGTTATATACGACTTCACACAACGTAAATTAACGGAGATCCCAAGGGACCGGCGTTAACATTTTGCCCGTTTGTGCAACAGAAAGAACGGGCAGAGCGTTCACAAACGTGCTCGGGAATCCCCAGCCCCGTGTCCCACCACCAGGACAGCAGACCCTGCTCTTGCTCTTGGTAGATCCCAGATCAAAGTGCAGCTACGAGCCCTCCAGCCACGTCCAAAGCAGCGTCCAAAGCCGTCCTGCAGCCAGTCTGTACCTACAAGAACACTTTCAGCTCCAGTAATTCTTCGATACTGCGGTAGGGTCAGGCTGACAAATCGCATTATATTAAAAGTCCATTCCTTCACCCAGATTTCCAAAATTAACAAGTTCACCATATGCTTTAATGGAAGAATAACTTGCCTCTTTTTAGCTAAATATTGTTTCAGTTTTAATGGCTTCGACCCTTTCACGCGTGCATCGCCATGTGCACTGAGAAGTCAGCTCCTGTTCATTCATGGGCAAACGGTCCTTTTTGCTAAGACCCTGCACTGTACACCTGGTATCTGAGAGACAGCAGTTAAGTAACGTTTGCAAATGGGTCTTCTCCATTTAGGGGCATTTGTACCCAAATCTTAAAAGCTACTCAGTTGTTTCTTTGCTAGTTGTGTCAAATTAACATTAGAAATGTATATATATGTGTATAAACACAGGGAAGGATGAAGAAAGATATATGAATTATTTAATGTATTTTGCCATCTCACAATTTAACTGTATTCTACTGCATCAGGTTATTATTTTTTTAAATTTCAGACAAGACACATTGTTCAGTTTGTCAGCGAGAGAAAATTCATACTAGGTACTGCAAAGAGCTACTTACTGGCACCGTATACAATTTGTAGGTAATTCACATTAAATTATATCTCCCATTCCACTGTGTATTACGAACAAAAGATATGCCTGCAAGAATGACAATGTTACATCTGCATAGAGAGTCTGTGATTATTATACAATAAGGCACATTCTTCCCACATAAAACTTGTGGAAATGCGGATGCCCTAAATCAAGGGCCACATTTTGATAACCACTTACGTCAATAGGACATTGCCACCAAATAAATTTCTCTCCCAATTACGCTGAATATAAAAACACAAAATACACTGGAAAAAAGGGTGGTGGATTTTTTTTTTTTTTTAGGAGGGTAAAATTACAGATCTAGCCTATTTTTTTTTTCCTCCTGGTATGTGGGTGTCAGGATGTCACAGATTCTTCTTCATCTCATGTAATATGATTTAGCTAATGTTTCCCTCACACTATAATAAAAAGCCAAGTAGGCGGTATGTACTGGCTTCCAGAAGCGTGAAGTCCCATTATTTTTTGTAATAAATTCAAATGTGGTCTCCAGGAAATGGAAGAGTTTATCCCGGAGAAGGGATGGATTTCTACTCTTCGGCATCAGCGTGCACGAACTTGCACCTGTGTTTGCACAGGGACTAACACCACCCTACGGAGGAACCCCAAAATA
Organism: Caloenas nicobarica; assembly: GCF_036013445.1. NCBI lineage: Eukaryota > Metazoa > Chordata > Aves > Columbiformes > Columbidae > Caloenas > Caloenas nicobarica. The sequence continues at coordinate 11,903,958 of NC_088259.1, forward strand.
AGCACAAACAGCAGCAGAATCTGCGTGTTGTGCTAATCCAGGAGAAAATTCTGGGGCATGTAGGTGTGAGCCTATTTAAGGGATTTCCAAAAATGTCAAAATGCTGGCAGATTTTTTTTTTTTTTTTGCACCTGCAAATACGCAATTTTCAGCACATGTGGAGGCAAGTGTCAAGGCACAGGTAAATATTCTGAGCCTGGGTTAACGCTGCCATTTTTTTTCCCCTCTTTATATAAAAGAAGAAGAAAGCAGAACAGCAGCTTATCAGAAGGACTTCATAGAAAGCCAAAGCATGGAAGACAGCAGTAAAAACTCTGAATGGTCTCTTGCATTTAGGGGAACAGCCCCTCCTGGTGTTAAGTGCAAAACCGTGAGTCATTTCAGCACATTCTCTCCCAGGAATATTCAGCCTAGGAAAGCAGGTGAGATGTTCAGCCCCAGGTGGGTGGCACCTGCCCCATCAGATGGATGCTGGGGACTCCATTGCAAAGGAATTACTGGTTCTTCCTCTCCCCCTGGTGAGAAAGAGGAAAACAAGAATTCCACTGGGAATGCGAGGAAGAAAATCGCTGGCATCCCCATGGCAGGCGCTTGCAGAAGCGGGTTTGCAGGATCCCAACCCGGAGCTTCAGAAAAGCCCCATAAGCACCGTCAGGGGAGCAATCATGGGAGAAGTGGACTATTTTTTTGAGATTACTCTTTTCCTCATGCTACTTTCATTAAATATATAAAAGATCAAATAAAAAAAAAATCTAATTACGGTATGTGTATACATTCTAGCTCACACATAACTAATCCCTGTACTAATGAGTGCAGTATTTTAACATTCAGATTCTAAGGAATCGGGTCTTTGGAGAGCTTTTTAAAAACACCAAGCAGTTGGGGTGCCTGATGTTCTTCCTCCTGAGACTTTGTCACTTAGAAGATATATATAAAAACGCTCCTTTCCAAAGCAAGGCCCCAAATGAAATTTTTGCCCTGAACGCCATCCTTCATAATTTGCATGTACTTAAACACTTGCCATTTTCTGTCAATTTTAACATTATTTACAGAACAATGATGCCTAGTTTTAATTGAATATTTAAATAAACGCTTTCTAATGATGAATGCTTGGTGTTTGCAATAGAAAGAGGCAACTTTGCTATAGATAATTATGCCCTACTTTGGCTTGGAGTTTATTTCAATCATAAAATAACCAAAGGAACAGGAACACAATTTCAGCTAGAATTCTATGTTTACTCATATATAATTAATAAGGCCTCGATCTAATTTGCATTCCAAACTCCTCAAATGAATCTGTTTAGGCAGGAAATAACAAGTTTAATTGGTCTAAATGGACAAGTTGTATCCTGTCAAAAAACCTTCCTTTTGTCAGATGAAGCCCCTCTCGGCTACTCTACCACAATGTGTAACTTTTGCCAGGATGTGTGGGAAGGGGGTCTTATGGATGGAAAAAAAGGTCAGTTCCTATAAGGCAAACAAGTAAGGGGAATAAATTCCCTTATGCTTGAATATTAATCACTTATATGTGAATAATAAGCATGCCCCATGAGTCTAAGTGATCCACTGATGTTTGTGGAAGAGCTATCCATAGAGATTATTCCCACAGAAACTTCCGAAGACCCAATCTTGCTGCTGCTGAAATCAACAGGAATGTCTCTATAAACCTCATTATGCTTTGAATTTGCCAGACCCATAACAAAATATTACAGTCTAATCACTGCAGGATTGCACTTCTCAAACTTCAAACTCACTGTCAGTTTCTCTAAATGGTGGATACGCAAATCCATCCCTCCAGAAGCAACGATTTCATTAATTCCTTTCAAAATATACACACACACATACCTACACGGTATTCAAACCAACTGATTTTGGGAGCTGCTCTATCCAAGCTAATACCACTGCATAAAACACTAATCCATACGGATCCATGTTCAAAACAGCTACCAGTGCATAGGAGAATTTCCAAATTAATTGCATGTAGTAAAACTCACAAAGGTGTCGTTCTTACTTAAAACTCTGTTGCTGCCAAATGCGTAACACTTAAAACTGAAATAGTGCCCTACATTACCATGTCCATCACCGCTCAGCTTGCTGGAGTTGTGCAGATAATTAAAAGCCACTCTAAGTTATGTAAGAAGATTATTCTTTTCGGAAGCAGTGCTTTAAAGGCTTCAGTTTGCTTCCACCGCACTCAGCTATTTGTTTTGTTTCTTAGAGATGTTTTATTTTAATAAGTGCAGCTTTATATGAGTTCTACTGCTTTAATGTAAAACACATGAATATGAATGCATGGTATTTACAGGAGATTTCCCCCTTGCATTCTGCTCTATTTTGTCATATTGTCTGCAACAGATATGCGATTTTATTCTCCCTTTAGCGGTGAGGTAATTTGCCCATGTTATTTGCTCTGTGGGCATCCTCATAACACATCCTGAATTTATTTCATGATGTCTCTTGAAAGCACTGTGAATCCAAGACATGCCGAATCAAACTAATGAAGTAACCTCTGCACTAACAAACCCTCCCCGTCTAAACTCCGTTAGAAGCAGGAATGACATAAGACTGATAGACAAATATTAAAGATATAATTCTTTTGGACTTGGTCCACATGTTCACAAGATAATGAGACCTTAACAAAGACATAGATACTTATATGAAATATTAGATCTGACATCTCATTTGAGGTGAAAATTGCCAGTCCTCCTAATGACATCTTTTTTTTACCAGGTACAAGAAAAAAAGAAAAAGGACCGAACTGTAAAAACTTGCTTTTTTTCACAGCACTGTTTTTGATCTTTCCATGCCAATTTTCATTGAAGAATTTTAAAATGAATACAGGGAAAAGCTGGCAAGGAAAAAAATAAAAAGCAAGCTGCTGGTCACTCACCAAGAGTTCCTTTAATTTTAAGAGATCAACACCATGAAATAACCTTGCTGATATCACCATAATTCCCCAATTTATGGCTGGCTCAGGCCCCTAACATTTAAAATGCTCTACAGGAAGCAGAGAGGCTGAATGTAAAAAGCAAGAATGTGCCTCCTCCAAGTTAACGCTATTTATCTTGAAATACTGAGGGGGTTAAAACCAGTTCATATCAACCTAGACATTTTCATTCCTCAAGTTGCATCTTCAGCTTGGTTTGTGACCTTACAATGCAACGTGTCAAAAAGAAGAGGCATCTGAATTTTTACTCCAGCTGTAGTATTGCGCCCTGCATACATTTATACATTTTGTTTATGCTCCGATGTCAAATCCCATTCCACATTGGTCACTCAAACACAGCTGCCAAAAGTTATTTTCATTAAAGCCTTTCAATGTGTTGGTAGGGGAAGGAGGTCAGGGCTGAGACGCCTTCTTTTTTGTTTGCTTGCATTTTGCTGATTTTTTTAAAAGAGAAGATATCAAGAAAACAGAAGAAAGGAAAAGCTTCCCAAACAATACCACAGAACAAGTAAACGCCACGGCAGATTGTCACTCCAGAAGATAAGAGACACTCAAGCAAAAAGTTCCGTTTCACGTACTCATTCTTCAAGAGATGACAAGAGTTGTAAAGCAGTAATTGCAACTTCACTAACTCCACGGCTTTATCTCAGCAGAACATCAAGGGTAGCCCAGCTTCAAATGCTGTGGAAAAAGGCGGTGACGTGTCCTCACAACTGGATCTTTTCCTAATCTGTAGCCAGACCTCAGCAATCAGACCTTAGGGACCCCGCAGAGCTCCAACGTCTTAATAACTCTTGAGGCGTGATCTCCAAATCACTGAGCGCAATGGCCCAATCAAGGTGGGATGCTACCAATGTGCTTAATTTTAGTAATTTCGTTAATATAAGTGCAACTATTGGCCATATTCTTCCTTTCTTCCCCTCCTTGTCCTTTCAGGAGAATTCTGAAACATGGGCAGGCTCATCCCTATACAAGACAACATTCGTGCCAGCCGTTAACTCCAGGAACAAGCAGTCCACAGGATCTGATCACATCATAAGGGTCTGACAAACACTGCCGAGCTTTCCTGAAGGAAAATCCCCATGTCAGAAGTTACACAGAACATCCTGCAGAACCCCACGTTTCCCAAAGCCACAGTGTCGAGCAAAAAGAACAACGCAACACGAACTAAACCCCTTTGCCGGAACCGCAGCAGCACACCTCACGAAAGCAATTCTCAAGGTTTGCAACTCCATTACACCGAGTTGGGGGGTTAAAGTCACTTTCCTGTAATGGTCTCAACCTTAATAGGATTGCTCAGAGCAATCGTTCCTCATCAAGTTGCCCCTCCATCAACACTAGCTTTTCCTTTCAAAAATAAAGCTCGTTGTAAACTAACATAATCTTGGAGGATTCGGAGAGGAGGAAAAAAAAATAAGAAAAAAGAGATGGTGAAGGGGAGAAAGGGAAGAAACGACACATGACAGCAGGCTGCGCCAGTTAAAGACGTAATATTTGTGCATAGTAGCAGCACGGCCTTAGCATTATATGCTCAAAGGTCTCGGACATGTTCAATGTTAAATTACCCCAGCGAATCATAAAGCAGCCTTGCTCTCCTTGGCTACACATGCTTCATGAAAGATGAACAAACATAAGCCGGTCTGCTGTCGTGTATGTGCGCTCCGAGTAATCTTGAGGTATTATTGTGAATCCTTCCAGACTGCCTGAGCCCCTACGAAGGGCATGTTATAAAAGGCATTCATCATCTGCTAAGAAGATACATCTGGGACATTCCAGCTCCTAAGGTAGTCACTAAAGCCATTTAACAGGGAGAAATGGCAATCAGCAAGATAATCAACTTGTACCACCCATGAGAGAAATCACCCAATCCCTCCCTTTGAACATTCATGTTGTTTTAAGGAGATTAAAATCTGGAGTTGATTTTTAACTAAAGCTACAGACGAAAGAGGGATAAAAATATTTTTTAATTCTTCCAGAATATTAAAATGCAATCTGGAATGATCAATATCAATAATAAACCAAAGCAGTTTTATTGGTTATAAAAAAAAAGACAGGTGCTAAATTGAAAAGGCTAAAAAACCCCCAAACCAACGGTTATTTATAGCATTGCTCTCCTGATAGCTGTAAATAGCATCGTTTTCATGGTTATAAAATGCACTGGCATGTGCTGTGATTCATTCAGCACAGGTCACCAGTTAGATCCAGGACAGCAGAATAGCAGGTGCTTAAAAAAAGGGTGTATCTAAGTCCCAAAAGGTGGTCACTATAAACAGTAACATCGCTAACACACCACGGTATTTGAATACTATCCTCTGCTTGAGAATTCCTTCTGCCCAGATATAACTATAAATATACAGTTTTCAACAACTGCTGGTGATTCTTAATTATTTTAGTTACTGTTAACAGGATGGACAAATTCCACTGAATTTCATAGCCCATAATGGACCAACAGATTATCTGAAATTACAAATTTTTGTTGTGAACAGAAATATTGATCTACCAGCAAACAGCAATTTTATTTACTCAATGTCCGTAAGAACAGGCTTACAGAAGTAATTTTAATTATTAAGTCTACGTTCAGCAATTACGTTACGTACAAATTTCATTTCTTTTGTTAATTTTAATAAAAAGTCCATCCTGTTCCTGCTGTGTGCCTCTTCTACAAAGGCATTTAAAAGATTAGTCTTAATTATGGGTTTCAATATACAACGCGAGGAGAAAAAAATACAACAAAAACACCAACAATGATGGATGGACTGCATGGCTTGCTGCTAATTTCTCAGCAGGCACAAACCCTGTGGCATTAAAAACACAAAATGAAAATTACTTTCTAAAGTTACTGAGGGAAAAATACCATCCAAAAGCAAAGTCATGCAATATCTGTGCCACGCAGTGCAAACAGCATAAGCTAAATCGTCAAAATTGACTATGTGCAATTAAGTCATATTTGAGATGCTTTTTGCGGTCGGATTTCCAAAGAGCACTTTGCTGGCCCAACGCTTCAGCCCAGTGCCTTGTAACGAGTGAATTATGTACCTGGTCAGACTCATTTCACTCGGTGTTCGGGAGCCACTTGGTTTTGGCATTTTGCAAATCCCACCCGGCAGCTGCCTGTGTCCTTGGGGAACCGAATCCCTTCAGACAGCCGGATGAACACTAAATGTGTTTACACATCTGTGTAACTACGGACAGGAACACACACATATACATATTGCAGGGACAAGCATGCTTGTGGGAAACACAGCACCTTCATGGGTCTTACACATTTAAGCACATCAGCGATAAACATCAACGGATCTCTTAAGTGGGGCGCATTTGTATAACATCTCCTTGATGCACTCTGAAGGAGGAATAGTTAGAAAGAAACATTAACAAAAGAGATATTATGATGATGGCGCTATGTGAATGTTATCTGGTTTGCAAGGTTTTGCTGCTGCTCCTTCATCCTTATCACGGATGAGCACCTGGAAGCTGATGACCTTGTGAACACACCAGTATCTCAGTGACCAGGAAAGCTTCTCCCAGTTCTCCATCTCCACCACTCCTGTCCCTCCCAGCCCAGCTCAGCGACGGGGCCCAGATGGACTTTGCTCACGAGAGATGTTGCGTTATTTGCTCCTCATGCCAAGTCCCTTCCAGCTCAGCAGCCATGCTGCCTGCTTGAATGGTACGATTCATCAGCCCTTCTCTATTTGTCCAGGATCTCAATGTGCTCATTCTTTTCTTCTTCTCTCTGCCCTTTTTTTTCTCCAGTTCAGTTCAGTCTGAATTTCATTATAGCCTTTCTTCCCAGTGTCTCAGTACATCCACATTCATCCACATTAACTCTGAATGGCAAAGTCTCGCTATCTGTTGGGGATGCTGACAACAGATTGTTTCATAATTAACTGAAAGGCAAAACCTGGACATTCTCAATCAATGCTGATGGGAATTACTTTGTCCAACTTCAGTAAGTCAGCAATGTATGGCACAGGAGAACCGATGCCCAAGTTAAATACTAGTTATTTCACTGTGAGCTAAACATACAATTTAAAATTTGTGCTTATTTTAAGAAGCCTTTTAAAAGCACTGCTTCAATGGCAAGTAGTGTAGACATTTGGGCGTAGATTATATCTGGTTACATTAGCTAATATTTGCCTTCAAGACAAGATTACATAGCATTAAAGCTTCCACTTTCAAAGTCAATGTGGATGTGCAACAGGGATCAGACGTCCACGGTACACAGCTATCCTAGCAGAAACACGGAAAAAGGGCTCTGATTTTTACAGCACCCATAAAAATTTAAAGATCAACTCAGCGCCCATTTAATCAGTTTGGTGCCCAATGGCTGTAATGTTTCCGAGACATAAAGGATATGGTGCACAGTATTTTGCATATTCGCTCCGCCGAGTACGGACTGGATTCTGGTTTTGGTAAAGCTGAAATACCTCTATATGAAGTTATTCTATGGCAATGTTAACGCGGTTTGTATTTGAGTGCATTGTGTAAACTGCAAGATGGAAACTGCCCTTTGAGATGAGGCCAATGGTCTAGAACCTCCTCCCCGGCTCAGTCCATCCCTGCGCCACAGAGCCTGTCTAACAACTCCCAGCAGCCAGTTACGGAAGGCACCATCAGCACAAGGATGTTGCTCATTACGCCCTTAATTAGAGCTTGCTCCAAAGAATGAAAGTTTATAGTCTTTACTAATCCAACTCTGGCCATCTTTCTCACCTAAGTAATCAGGGCTCTCATAAATCTTAGCAGGCTCTATGTCCCCTAAGATTTAACACACTGGATCCGATCGAAGGTCCTATTATGAATTGCATCTTAGTGTGGCCAATGGCCAGTACCAGATACTTTAAAGTACAAAGGTACATAAATATACTTTTTTTTTAATATATATACATGTGTGCCAATAAATACAATTAAAATGTATATAATGCACATATATATACATAAACTTTCAAATACTGAACAATTTTAAATCCTGCAGGAATCCAACATGCACGATAAAGCAGCAATCACGTGTGTGTGCAGGTGAAAACAAGTGAAAGCACAAGCTGAGCAATCGAACCCCAGAGTTTTGGGGGCTGTGAATGAAGCGGGACGTGTCAGCCCTGACATGGGGCACAACATGCGCTTCCAACCCTGGTTTTAAATGGTAGTGCGTAAAAGACTGCCAGGGTTAAAGCAGATGGAAGGAAAGGCCATGCCCTATTTTTTTTTCTTTAGGAAGAAATGGGGAAGAAGGGATATATTACACAAAGAAATCCAGCACATTTTTATTGTTCTCAGAAGCTGACAGAGGAGCTATGTTTTCAAAAGGAATCAACTTCTGTAAGGAATACAATACTGAAATATTTAACCACTGGAAAGGCCAAAGCTCCTTATATCACAGTTTTGGTACCTATGCTCTCGCTTACTGAGCCATAGAAACAAATGAAGGTGTATTCTTTAAACACTGCGTCGAAACAAACTAACAGAGATCTCAGCTAATGCTCCCTTTCTTCTGTTCAAGATAATTAAAATTTGAGTTAATCTCATACTATATATTATTGTACCTACTGACACTACGGTAAAGGATCTGTCGGGGTTTTCATTACAAAACCTTATTCTAAACCACAAAAAAAATTCCCTCTGGGTTGAACCCTGGCACACAAGATACTTGAAAGAAATCCATTTTGTCATTTTTGAATCCTAAGAGCACAAAGAAAATGGATTTAAAATGTTTAAGAGACTATGCTGCGCTTATGTATCTCAAAAAATAAAGTCTGTGTTTCTAAACAAAATCTTGCTGGTTTATTAGTCTCTACCATAAGCCAAACAATCTTGCTTTTAGGAAAAAAGCATCCCCCTTAAAAAGCATTCCACCCTTCCCAAATGTATCTTCTATGTATGAGAACTCGTACAAGTGCTACATAATATCCCACCAAACTCAGATGAGTCAGATGAGCGCCTTCCAGGAAATATCCCGGATATATCCAGAATGTGCTCAAATGGGTAACTGTGATTTTAAAAAGACACAAAAGTAAATCATACAACAGGAAGAATAACGATGGCAGCAACTCTGGAAGCCACATGCAAAAAGTCTGATTTCTGCCTTTGAAGAAAAAATATTCCCAGCATGAGTGGCTGCCTCCTCGCTGCTCCTTTGTTTTGGAGCTGACCAGGACTTTCCAGGCGTCTATATTGTGTGATACAGGGGTGTGGAGAGGTTATCACCTCTACCCAACACACAGAGGACACCTCTGAAGCAGGGGAGCCCCAGCAGCCAGCTGTCCCACGAGCAGTTCATGGACACCAACCACCCCACCGCAGGGACCCACTCAGGCAGGTTCCAGGAACACATCAGTAATGGTTGGGCTCCTGAATCCCTTTGAGTTCGCAATGTTTAGCTCGGGTTACAGGGAAATGACATGTTCTCTGCTCACTGGTCTCCAAACACGGACCCATTCTTGCAGCTGATGGTGCAGATCAGTGTGGTAAACGCTCCTCACCACGGCAAGGCACCCAACTCCCCTTCCTGGTACTTTTTGCTCAATGTCACCATAGGCACAACCCCCACGTAGCCCTGTTCCCTTCCGCACAAAGGGATTTAATCCAACGCTGGCCAACCATCACACCTGGAGCTGCAGCAACTCCGTTGCCGCTCTCCTCTGCTGACACACATGGGCTGCCCCATGGCCAATAAAATCCCCTTTCTCCTCCGGAGACCAAACGTCCTCCCCATCCCTCCCTCTGCTTTGGTTCCTTTTAATTTTCGCGGCCTGGAGCCAGCACAACCCCTGCCCCACGATCAAACTCCTCGCAGAAACAGCGGTTGTTTCTCCCCTGAAGTTCTGAAACCCTCGCTCGATGGGCAGATTAAAGGGAGCTGAGCTGACATCGACCCTTGGCAGCGGCCCGAGCGCTGGATCCTGACTCAGCCCTTGCACCGACGCGCTCCTGCTGAACTCGATGGGAGCTAATCCGCAGAATGGCTGGCTGGGAATCGAATCGGGATGTCAAAAGTCAGTTCTTTATCTTCACAATCCGAAATCTCTATTAAGTTCTCACTCAACCAAAACTTGGCAAAATCAATGGGGCAAATCTCAAAGTGCTTACTCGTGTTTCATAGTGTTAGGACTAAAGCAAATTTCTATTGACTCGAGTAAGAGTTTATTCGAGACAGGACTTAAAAAACAGAGTGAAAACCCTGTGAGATACTTAAAAATAGTTTGAGGATTTTTTTCCCCAGTACCTTCTCCTCTGTAGGATGAGGAAAATGGGATATACACATCCACGGAAAATCTTTAGGGATGCAACTCTGGCCAAAAAGCTTTTGCAAAAACCTTAGTTCTGCCTCCAGTGACCTGTTTCTACCAGTGCTGTTCTTCACCCATGTAACACCTTCTTTTCACCCCTTCCTACAACATGAACAAATGCTCTTCACATTCCCTAGCAGATCCTGGGGCGGGAGCAGAAAGGTTGAAAAACTCCTTGTAGGGTAGATCTGGAGCTGAGACTGGTGCTCTTGTTTTCTTATTTCCATGCCATCATTTACCCTTTCTGCCTCCAAATTTTGCTGTGCAGCACAATACCTTGAGGTTTCTGTGTAGTTTACTTCCCTGCTTCCTCACCTTTCCTTCTCCTTCGCAGTCAGGTTAGTTTTTCTGTCTGTATGTGACTGAGATTTTGGACTTCTCAGCTACCTCTTTTTTTGAAGTTTATCACTAAAAAGTGCTAACGTTACCAAACTAAATCCACTGGCACTAGAACAACTTCTAAACTGCATGACAGTGCCATGATGGAGTAGGGACGCAAATGCACCTCTGGATCCTGCAAAGCTGTGATCTCGCTCTCACATTTTTACGCACAGTCCCCAAGTCCTTCAGCAAACCTCCAGCCAAGCATTTCTGCTGCATGATTTGTGAGAGGGCGTGTAACTGGCTATAGCAAATTATGTACCCTTGATACTACATTGGCAAAAGTGCTGGTAAAAGTTCAATTACAGATTCCCTTCTTGTTCAGTGTGTTTACTCAAAGGACAACAACGTCTCTCTTCATCTTACGGCTTCGTTTTACTGCTCTGAACAAGGTTGCAAGGTTTGGAGCTGCTGAAATGGAATCCATCCTAAATAACCACAAAATGCGCCCTTTGCAGTTAAATAATCTTATACAACAGGAGTATTTGTGTACATCCACTGAAATAAAATGGAGCACAATCATCCTCTGACATCATTACAGGGCTGATGGAAGTCATTCTTGAATTTAAAGGATATTGTATGCAGATAACTCTACTAAGTACATAAGGAATTTAGGCACATAATATCAACCGCTTTCTGAGACAAGAGTTCATTCTGAAATGAAGCAGCTCATTTATCTCTCTCAGTACTGCTCTTTGCACTATCCACTTTAATTTTCCAACAGAAAGGTGAATAACAGAATTATTCAGATAATCCTCCCCCAGCCCCTCCTCTGGTCCCAAAATCAATACAAACTGTGATTTGCCTTGAATTCTCTCCCTAACATACAATGAACACATAATTCAAATAGTCCCAGGTACGGACACTCGATACAATATGCAGCATTAGTGCCTTTGATTTGGCATTCTTTTAGTAACGTGGGAGCTGCCTGGATGCTCTTTCCAACATGGGCCAGGCAACAGGAGCTCTTTCAATACCAACCTTCGTTTACGAGCTGAGATTAAGAAACACTGAAAAGACAATCATTATTCTTTGTCTTGTTTCTAATTTATTCTGTGGCTGAAAGACTCATTCCAGCACAAAATTCTCCATCCAGGACGAATGCGAAGAACTACTTGCAGGTTAAGCAAGAAGGAAATGTTTTCATCTATGGATTGCTTAGCACCGATATATTTGTGCTCTGACAGATAATTGCTTTCTTTGATTAAAAAAAAACAAAGGAGAAAATGAGCTGCAGTATGGCACTATTCAGTTTATTAAAAAACGGGCTAGGCCAGGCAGTAAATTTCTCCGTGTCCCAAGTTCCAGGATCTTGTATCATGGTACAAAGCTATTCTCCTGGCTCACACTGTCAGCAAGACCAGATGGGTCTGATTAGTTCCAACCCAGAAATACAAATGGTTGACAGTCTGTACGAGACAACAGGGAACAGAGAATGCAGCGAAGTGAAATGCTGGAAACCTCCAACTGCACACAGATATTCACCACCCCTCAGCCTACAATAAAGGAACCGCCAGGAAACGAGTCTGTTTGGCCCTTATTCAACAAGCGTGCTGAGCTAAAAGTAGAATGGCAATCCAGTTACTGCATGATTTCCTTTGTCTAATACATCAATTACTTAAATATAGTTTAAATGCTAAATCCTGATGCTATACAGACTGCAGCAATGGGAGGAGTCCCCTGATCAATGATAAGGGCATAATTACGTTATCTGCTGTAGATGGAGCTGAAAGACCTTACTGTATAAGACAAGTTTTTCATTTACTTATCTTAGTGATGAACAGAATCCACAGAAACATGTGCCTCGCATTTACAGAATTAGATAGGCATTAGAGAAATAAAAGATCAAGTTTGTTAAAACTGATATTAAGAGTGCGGCATCCTTCAAATTCCTGCAGTTCTGCAGAGCTGCTGAAATCCTTCCCTATGACAGGCAGAATAATGAAAAGTAAATGACAAACTCTTAATAATTATGGAATACTTGTTTTGTTTCATAAGCTTAAATTACTTCTATAGTCTGCCATGTGAATACTAAGGCAGCAATAACTGCAGTAGGATGGATACTTGCTCAGGATTCAGGATGTCAGAATAGGTCTCAATTCCCCACTCTTCCAATCAGTCATTTCCTTCCTGTGCCATCTACATTCCTGGAGATGCACTGAAGATCAGTACTCAGTATTGGGGATCACGTAATTACCTTAGAGAGCAAAATATAATCAATCTATTAAAAAAAAAAGAAAAAAAGAAAAAAAAGAAAAAAAGCTGCCTCAAGGACAGCCTGGGAAAGCTCTGTCTAGTTGATCTGGAAAACACTTTAAAGACTCTGATAAGCTCATTAGTACCAATAACTAGACACAGGCATTGAAATTGCTATAAATACAGGAGGGCAATATCATGGATAAACATCTTCCTTTTTCTTTTTCATAAAGAGACAGATTACAGGACGTCTGGTTTCCTTCTGTGGTCACTCCCTTCCCGACAGCAGTGCATAAAGGGACCAACTGTTATTTCATTTATTCTTTCCTGGCAGAAATGGAAATCCAGTTAGAGGAATGCAAGGGTAACACTGCCCAATTTCTCACCTTTTGCTAGAAACCTCACTGCAATTTTCTACAATGAGGCTATCTTTCCTTCGATAAAAATGAGGAAACCTGGCACAGAGAAGCTCAAGCTGAGAAGCAGTTGCAGAGTTTAAGAACCGCCACTCCAGCCACCAGATGCCTTTTCGTAGGGACGCAAACATCACATCACACCGTGTACTGCACATTTGTAAACGTAATTCTCACTCCATCAGCATGTTAATTCCATGGAGAACGTTAACATTTTTTTTATTCTTCCCAGAAATTTTAATCTCCCGTAATTCCACATGCATTTAATCTGATTCTTTTATTGATCCACTGCAAATCATGAAATCTGATGCTTTTACAATACCAGCCCCTGAAACTTTGTCAACTCTAGCCAGGAGACACGAGTGTTACACACATCCTACCAAATTCCATGACCACACCTCTACCAACCTCAGGGACACAGGATACAGCCCCTGTCTGCAAATATTGTGAAATGTTGTTAAGCTTTTTGAGGGGCTCCAGCCTCAGGAAATATGCAACATATTTTCATTGCTCATTAAAAGCAAAGAGTTTTTTTAGTATCCCTCACTGTCAAGAAAACTGGAAAAAGCCATCTCTGAAAGCTTTAAAACTAGGATACAAATATAAACAATGTTAAATGTGTCAGGTCTCTTCACATCACTCTCGATTTTGGAGGTCTGATGCTTGTTCTGCATCGGCAATACTGCAATATGTTATCTCGCATGCAAAACTGCACTAAAGTAGTAACTACAATATTTACCTACTTCACACGTGTGTTGTGAGAACGACTGCAAATGTTTCCGTGGTGTTTTGAATATGTAAAGTACTATATGTTTTAAATATTATTCTTATTTGCATATGACAACGCAAACAAAATGTATGCTGGATCTCAGTCAAAATAAAAAATAAAAAGGCAAATGAAATCCCAAACCTAACCACCATGACTGTACATGAAGGAAGCCTCACTGGCAATAGTGACAGCAACCTAATCTCAGTGCTGCACCACGGTCAAGTCTTCAAAAAGGATATGGCTACCTGCGTATTCTGCATAATTATTTAAATGAACACTTAAGTGTTTTCTGAAAGTGCAGGGAATCTGTCACTCCTGCAATGCCAAACACACACCTGAACACTGGTGCTTCCACACAAACATAGCAGAACTCTGCCGTTTATCACTAAAAACACCCCAATGATTTGAAGATCAAGGGCTTGCATCCAGCACATCATTCACGGGAAAATATTGTAGAAAATCTTTTAAAATGCAGAGATGGTTCTTCTGGGTGACATTCTTCCTTCTTTAAATCATTAGGAATGATTTAAAATGGGCTGCGCTTTATTGGCTGGCACTATTGTTCTTCCATCGAATGGTAGGAGCTGTTTAACCCTGTCACCCTGGAGGAAGATGAGTTAAGTTCTGTTCTTGGCACAAATGAAAGGCAATCAAACATCAGTCCTTAGATGACATTCACACACAAACAAAGGGCCTCACTCCTGCTTTGGCTGTGTGAGTTCTGAGGAACCACCTGTAGCTACCTAAAAAGCCAAAAGGTTTTCCAAATCCTCGTATGTGAATATATGTGAACTCCAAAGGAAGATTTATTGAGTTGTTTTATATTTAAATCAGGATTTTTTTTTTTTTAAATCACATATGCAGGTAAAGGCCAGAGATGAACTAGAACCATGGCTGCAAACTCTTACACCCAGGTTGCCGTACATTTTGGGCAGCTTTTATCCAGAGTCCCACTTCGGGTCCTATCTTGAATTATTCAAGACAGGAGCACTGTATAAATCTGAGTCTAATAAAGCTGGGGGGATCTCTCTGCGATAACATCATTACTAACAGCACAAGAGATGGGGGTTTTGACTGGAATCCAAAGATGCAGAAATGTCTGGAAGAAAACAGTAATTATTATAAAAGGTCCTAAAATCACCTGCAAGAGCGCTTGCGGCAAATGGCTGCAGCTGCACAAACCAAATGTGCTGCAGATCCATCCTCAGAGTGCAGGAACTCACCGACTGCAGAGGACAAGGACAAGTGCAGGAGGACGGAGCAGACGAAAGGGACCAGTACGGGGACACCCCGGACCCTGGGCTGAGCCGCCCTGCCCAGCCTGCAGAGCCCGGGAAGATAAATTACCTCCTCAAACATTCCTGATTCCTCTGTTTACGGCAGTAAGTTCTCGTTTGTGTTTCACTACTCTTCCTTCCCAAAGAGAGGGAGAAAAATCACAGACCCGTGTCTTTGCTCCTGCTGGCCTCTGCTTGTGGGAAGGCAGTGCAGGGAAATAAAAGCAGCCACATCTCACCCTCAAGTTGCAAAATCCTCCGGGGTACCAGAGAAGCAGTTTGGCACCTGCCTTTGCAATGGTCTCACAAAGCTTAAGCTCATTCATCCAACACAGCCCCTCCTGGCTGCTGGGATTTCCCAAACACGCTCAGCCCGTGTTTCTGCCCCAGGCACATCTCCAAACACCCTTCCCCAGCTGATACAAGGCAGGCTATGGATGCTACCTCCAGGCTGCACATGGATTTCTGCACACCAGACCCAACGGCACATTTTTCCGTGGTGCTGAGCAAGGAAAAAACAGAAGGGGGAAAGAAGACACTTGTTCCAAGAAGCCACTTATAAAATAATCACGGCACTGTGTGCTGGAGAGAAACAACTGCCACCTGCACCCATCTCCTGAAGGTTTCTCCTGCAGATGGAGGACAAGAAGGGTAAAGAAGAGCCACAAGTGGGTGGTTCAGGGAGAAGCAAAACCGCTGGACCCCACCTGCGTTATCCCTCGGGCTCGGTCACTAACCTGCACCCATCAGCAAATATAATTTTGCGAGACTCGGAGGGAAAACTCCATAGCACAGTGAATATCTAAAGAAAGCTGACTTGCTGGAGATTGACGGTGGCTTGAATATCACTGCTCTCAAATTACTGTTTGATTGGGGAAGGGGCAGAGCAGGTAAGCACGGTTTCTACTCAGGCTGAGGATTTTCTCTGCTTCACAGTTTTTGCACATTTCTGAACTGGGGAACACTTTATTTTCCTCCTTGGAGTAAACTTATTTACACAGGAAACAAGAACAGCCAAAAAGTCACCTTTGGAGAGAATGAATGTAACAATTTCCATCTGGACCAATCCAAATATTGCGTTCACACATGCAGAAATATACCATGTATAGAATAGATTTATTTTTAACCCTGAAGCTAACCACTTTGGTTGTGATACAAACTCAAATCCTCACCTACAGGTAAGTAGGAAAGACAGATTTTGTGGTTGACCTCAACACGGTCACCCACAATCTAACACTTCTACTATGTGAACCCAGCTGCACTTAAAACTGCAAAAGAGAAAGATGGAATAATTAAATTTAATTCAGGAAGCCAGAATGAGGAACAGAGGGATAAATCTTAATAGGAACATGGGATTAATATCTTAGCATAAATAATAGTCTCAGGAATCACGTTTTGATGATTCAACAGTTCTGCTATAAATAATTCACATCAATAAAAGAGAGATAACATCAAATTCAGTTGGAACATTGGTTAATCTGAGCATAAAGTGAAGGACTTCACTCAAACTAAAGGACAGCTGTAAGTAACTGCTCTACTGTATGGGAATCAGCACTGAGTATTTTCTGCACATTCACATGCGTTACAAATTGCTTTCCAAGGTTACAAAAGAGTAGATAAGGGGTGAAGAAGGATAAAAAAGCTGCCAGTGGATGAAGCTTGAATGCCTACACTGTGCAACAGAAAATCAACACAGAACAAACAAGTCTGCTGGGTGATCCCTTGCGTGCAACGGTGAGAAACACTTCATCCTTTCTAATTTAGAAAAATATCTGTGTTCCCTTCTAAAGAGTAGTGACAAAAAGGGTAAGACCGACGCTCACACATCAGAACTTTCTGGTTGCCCATTCCAGCCTGTCTTCATGGTTTCCACCTCAACAGCACAAAGAGAGAATGGTCCACTCACCCTAACAAAAAGCCCTTGTTCTGAAGAGCACAAAAATACAGATTAAATAAGCCACGGAGAGAGAAGTCCAAGGGGCAGGTGGAGGCACAAAGGGATAAATGACTCCTCCAGTCTCATAGAGGAGGTTGGGGTACAGCTTGATACCCCACCCAGGGTTTCTGAGTCCCAGGGTATAACACACACTCTACAATCGACCTTCTCCCTGCCCCTGGATTTCAATGTGATCAGCAACAGGATCAATATTAATAATGTATTTGCAAGGCTTATTATTTTTCAATAGTGCTCTTCATCCCAGGGAGGTTTCCAAAGCACTTTAACAATTACTTATATATGAAAGTCATTTTTCCCAAAGAAATGCAGCCATCCTTGAGATACGACGTGGCAGCTATGCTGCAGTGCAAAGCAACAGTAAAACTAGTTGAGACCAGAAACCACGGAAAGAGACTGCACTAGATAGAAACTGCGGGAAGTATTTAGGTAACAGACTGCAAGATTTAATTACACCAGTTGGAATCTGGCCAGCGGGCATGAACAAATGTTTTCAGTGTGCTGTGTTTAAATATTTTAATTTACTTTTTTTTTTTTAAATAAATGTTATTGCAAAAGGATACTTGTTAGACAGTGCATTCCCAGAAAGTGAAGAAAGTTGACATTTTAATCCCCCAAAATGCTGTAAAATATATAAGAAGTTCAGCTATTGATATTTCCTTGGAAAAAGGCATTGATGCTTTACTGTAGCACACAGAGAACACCATCACCAGCAGAACAGGCACCCCTATCACTGTCTGTGGTGATTAGTAATGATTTAACTTTTCTTTAAGCATAATAAAAATCTCCAGATGACCTTGACCTTCGCAGATCATGGTTAGACCCCATGTCCTTAGTTCATTCAGTAACTTATCCTACAAATCCTTTTTATCTCCAAGTTCTTCTGATGCCATTTTGCTTTAATGAACAGATATTTAGTATGTCAGAGGACACCCTGTCTGTCCTGACCCCACCTGTGTCCCTTCATACAACACGTGCCAGCAGAGCCAAGGTCACCAAGACACGTTTGAGACCTTAATTAGCACTGCAGGGCCCTCCAAGGTAACCAGCCAATGTTCTACTGTTCATCATATCCCTGACACGACCCGCTCATCTATCAGGCTTATGAAGATCTGAAAGACTGAATCTAGGAAGCTACGTGACAGACCATGCATCAAGGGCACTCTACCATGCAAACCAACAGCAACAAAACATCATGATACATTACCTTGGAAATCCCTGTTCAAATCCGCATACATCCTCTTTGACCAAACGTTGCTGTTTGAGAGTGCTAGACTGGGACTAACTTGGACAGAGAGGTCGAGCTTTCCGTGGATCGGTACTAGGGCAATTAGAGATTATAGTGGAGATACTAGTATGTTATATCTGCATGGAGAGTGGAAATACACTATACTTGGTACATTACGTCTTAATGACAGACGAGCCTGGGACCAAACGATGTGATAAGCATGCACAGAACCCTTATTACTGAGTAACTATGCACAAATAACATAAGTCATGGGTGACTGATAACACTCCAACCCACCTATAAAAGACATGCATTCTTCATGATTGGGCCTAATGACATCCCATAAATTACTTACATCATTTGTTTGCTATCATCTTTTCATCTCACACTTAGCAAATCACCTTGACATCTGTCACATCAGTCTGAAAGATCATCTTAAGGAGAAGTCTTTTTGTGGTCAACTTCATTAGACATCACTGGAATTGCATCTGTTTACTGTTTTGAACATCTTGGGAATAGGCTTGCAAAAATGTGGATGTGTGGACATACTGTTAACCACAAATGCACCAGGATAATTTGGTTTTGCTTGATATTGTACTATGTTACCACAGTTTTTATTTTCTTGTGAAAATGCAAAGAAAAAACTTCAATGAACATGATACCTACTGGAAAAACTAGTATTTGAAGGCTGGGTTTTTTTTCACTTTTGCTTTTTTTAAAAAAATCTCTTCCCACTATTTATTTTATTACGGTCCATCTTGTCTTGCTCTTCAGTGCTAGGGCTGTACAGAACCTGGATTAACATACAAAAGTTATTTGAGAAATCAGAAATAACAACCTACTTGTGCGAGAAGCAACATGAAACACTTTGTTGACGGTTCCTCAGCAATAGCACATCACATCTTCCATGGATGTGATGCCCAACTAATGTATGCCTGTAATATCGCAAAGTTCGCAGTCCTTTCAAACAAATCCACTGTTTAAAATACAAATGGAGAGGATTTCTTCCCAGGATCTCAAACTTTCAGGATCTGTCACAGCTGAATGTCCTTATCTAACATTTCCCATCTCTCCTGCTGGATGCATGTGAAAAATGTCCATGCCAGAGACATGCCCAGGCACCTCCATCAGCTCGCTCTCATGCTTGCATTTTCAACTAAGCTTTGAGTCAGAAGGACAAGCCTGGATTTAAGTGGTGTCAGCAGCACAGAGAAAGAAGGTTCAGTCAAAAAAACTTGCTGGGTGCCTTTCCTCGCTGCCTCCATTTGAGAAAAAAATGTGGAAATTAAAAGTAAAGGATGGAGGAGGAACAGAGGAGCAGAGAGCTGTAAGACCAGAGGAGACGCTCGTATTCACATTCGCCTTGTCCCCACCTGAGCGCCTCTCGTTTCTGCTGCCTGTCCTACCCTCATCTGTCCCAATCCTGTCCCAATTCTGCCCCAGAAGACCTCACAGAAGATGTGACACATCTGATCCAGCTCCTGCTCCAGTAACACCTTGGACTTCAGCAGCCCGGCTGCAAAAACACGTTGCTGGGGCCACCGCTCATCTCCCTTAAAGTGGTTGTTTATTTCTGTTAATTTGGACCTGAACTATGAAATATTAACAACATATTAGTTGGAATACCGAATAGTCCCTGAAAATAGACCAGTCCTGTAGCCACAGCTTTCACTGTTCTTCATACATTAATCAATAGTTCATATTTAATTAATTAGCACCAAGTTCACTTGGTGATGAAAGTAGAATTTCCATGAATAGGAAAATAAATTAACATGAAAATCCAGCTACCAGGCTGTTTTAAAGACTCTCTCCCACTGACTTACACGTGATAATGGATGTCCCTTCTTTATATTATTAAGCTTTCTGAGCTCTTTGTTAATTTTATTTTTTCAGAGGGAAAGAAAAGGCAGGGGTTTTTTTCCAGCTGGGCAAGAAAGAAACTCTTATTGCAGAAAAGCCACCTGCCTCTAATGGCAACATCACAGGTTGATTTAGTTAGACGGCATCAGCAATCTACGTATCACCAAGCTACGTATCAGCACCGACTTAAGAGCACACCGAGGATGTATGCATCCTAACTTCTCAAGACAGCACTTGAGTCTAAAAGTACCGAACATTTACCAATTAGAAAGCCAGCCCAAAGCATTTATTTACAGCCAGAAATTTAATAAACTGCTTATATAATATAAACACCTCTTCTGCTGTGGAGAAAAGTATGTTTAATATTCAGGATCTATCTGCAATGTTATCATGTCCTCTTCATTAGAGCATCAGTTTTGTTAAATAGCATTTACTCATGTGAGTAGTCCCCTCGACTTTAATTGATCCATTTTCATGAATAAGTAGAACATAATTTTATAGTTAAAGAATTCAGTTCCTACTGAATGCAACCAGCCGCTATTCTCAAAGTTTAATTCTTAGCATAATAAGGAAATAAAAATGACTACAACACTTTTCATCAGATAGAAAGAGAAATGCGTGTAAGGCAACAGTAGGGACAAGAATGAGCCCAAGACAAGATAGCTGGCTATCAAATCCATTTTGCTTGCTCCCTTAGCACAGAAAAAACGTGATGCTAAGAAATATAAAATACTTGGCTAGAGATAAGGTAGTATCTATTATAATGGCAACTCCTTCACTAGCAGCACTTGTGTTTTCTAAAGGGCCAAGAAGCATCTGCCCTTCAAATTTTCAGGAGTTAACAGACCATAAGATGATCTGCTGAGAACTGAGGTTTTAGAAGAAAGAGAAACAGTATAAGCTCCATCTGGTTCCCAGGGATTTGTTCGCAAGCTCTCACTTCTCGTATCTGTTTTGTGCTTATAACTGAATGCCATTGTTTATACTCTTTTATTCTTCAAACTAAGGGCTTCAAGATGGATTATGGAATTTTTTATAATGATGCTTAACAGTAGAACACTTTAATAACAGACTACGGTAGCTGAAATGTGGAAGCTTTCTTAAGGACGGTAATTAAAGATGGTAGCCAGTGTTTTGCTTTCAAAACTCCTTACCACATTTCAAGAATATCAGGATTTAAATAGAGACATGAGTATGGGTCACTGTAAACTCCTCCAGGCTGACAGAGTGGGTGTGGGCACTCGATTACCTCAATTTGTAAAAACTGTTCACAGCCGTAGCTGGCAGTTCTTCACATTTCATCATGGGCTTTATGTCCTTAATTTTATCCTTAATTCAGAATCTGAGGACACGGAGCGTAAGATCACCAATAAATCTTTAATTTTATAAACTAAAAAGAAGTCGCTTTAAATAATTCGGAAAGAATTAATATGTTTCAGGAAGCAAGCCAATTTACTAAGCTAATTGCTGTGTATATTTTTTTAGAGGCTATCTTTGAAAAGGTGGCTTTAATCACCAGGTGCCTTCAGAGTTTTCTCATGTGACTGATTAGAGCCACACATCTAATGGGCTGCAAAACCACGAATGAGAAACGCCGGTCTTTCAGATGCGCTGTTCCTTCTGATTACCTTGCGACCTTGCCATTCCCTCATTTTCATATATAAGGTAAAATTCTTTCAACAGTGTTCAGCAACGTCTAAAGGGATAAAACTGAGTTTATGTGAAATTGAAAAATAGAGGCCTGTTCAGCCAGCACCTGCATCTGATCTGGTTAATCCAATAAAATATTGCCCCATTTTTTCTGGAAAGGCATTTGCATCCTAAGAGACTGACATGAACTTTGGTGAAAGAGCTCACCTAACAGCTGAAAGCTGAAACAGTATAAACGCTGTGGTCAGAATGTGAAGGCTTTTCAAAACGCAACAGGATTCTAATGCTTTAAAACTATTCCAAAACCCAAAGAGAAGGAGAAAGGAGAAAGAAACCTAACATCTGTTTGAAGATTCACTACAAAATTGTTTCCTTTAGTTTAGTAAAGAGGTAAACAGCGGACCAAGCCAGGAAAACAGTTCCTTTCATGTGACACAGATGGATGACCTACCAATTCTATTTCAGACCACATTATGCTTTGATATATTAACTGTAACATAATATTTATAAGCTAGTGCTATAAATTGCTTTGAAGACGAAAAACCCCCCCAAACCAGGTTTGGGTGGTTTTGAACACAATTAAAAAGACATATTCTAAACCCATCGTTTTCTTAAATGAAATGTATTCAAGAAGCCTGGCAGGGTGGCTTTACAGGAGGTGTAGGGGATGAAGGGAATGAGGCTGAGTTGAGCAAAAAAGGATTGGCAAGAACTGCTCCTTACCCAGGGCAGGCTGGCAGCAGCCTGCCAGCAACTTCACGGCAATTAGCAGATACAGCCTGATGCTCCACCAGCGTTCGCTAGCGAAGTCCTATTAACCACCCCATAGAGAAAAGCTCTACAGATGGGCACCTCTCCATCGCATGGGAGGTACCGCATCCCTTTGCCACGCAGGTATTTTGCAGGTTCTCAACTTGTAGGTTAGGTAGAAGACAGAGTACCTGGGTTTGCTCCAAGATCTCAGTAACTGCTTCATGTCTGAGACACATTTAGGACTACTATTTATTAGTAAATTTATCATGATATGCTATGAAATAATATCCCATTCCCTACCCTTCAAGACCTCATCACTTCAATTAACATATTCTTCACTACAGCACACCGGAAAGGCACAAAGTATTCACTAAAACAGAGGGGAAAAAACAAAACAAACAAAAAAACCCCCCAGCCATTTATATATACAGCCAATGAAGCAAATCAATTAATTCAATGAGACATAAGATGTTAAATTACCACGCGAGATGATGTAGCCAGTGGTTATTATCAATAGCCTGTTGTAATTGCCTTCCTACTGCTAGAGTAGGATGTCACAGAATGCACATTATATAATTTAGCCACTTTACAGTCTGGATCATAAATGTATTGATTACGTCAGCAAGGGGTCAGGTAGACAGATAATAAATCATTGTTGATGTAGCATATTTAGCTCATTGCTTTTGATGAACTCCATGAATGGTTTCCAAATCTCACAAACTGCAGTATTTTTACCTGGGTATGTGCTGCATATACAATTTTTTTTTTTTTTTCCTGACAGCAAAATCTATTCTTGCTGGTTTCTTCTTTTTTTTTGCTTCACTATCAGTGCAGCCAGACTTGATGGTGTCATCAATGGGGAGGGGGAAGAAAGGAGGAGTGCAGATGCTGCAATCAACTTTACGCTGATGATGATTTCCTTATCAGAAAGTCTGAGAAACTGCTTTGGTAGGTAGTAAAGTGGATGACCAAAGACAGCGTGAAATTTGGATTACAACAGAATATACAAAAGGAAGTGGCAGCTGCAGTAGGGAAAGTAGCATTCCAGTTAGCTGAAGAACAGGAGAGGGAAAAGTTGAGCTTGCAAAAGTGGTTTTCCTACTGGGATACTAAAGACAGATGTGAAGACCTCCTGGAATATTCAGCTCTTATAGAATGAAGCCTTGGCTTGCTATTTTCCTCCCAGTCTCAGGAGGGGATATATTGTTTCAATCAAAGGAAGATGAGAAGTTCTTCACCTGCAATGCCCAGGTATGAAAGCCATTCAGGAAAAGAAAAGCCATCAATGATTGCAGAGCTCTCCAGTGAGACACGGTACTGAAAAGTCATTGAGTATCACTACTGAGCATCCAAAGCTCATCTGCAGCCCTCCAATGCTCCCCATTCCATGAATCCATCCTATTCTCCTTCTTGGGATGCTCTCCCTGACACATCAATCTCTCCCAGAGCAACACAGCTCCTCTTCAGCTGTTGTTCTTTTCCTGTTGTGTTGAGATGAAGCTTCTAAAGATTGACGCAGCAGATAACTAATCACCAGTCACACCTTTTCACATTCCTGCTACTAAACACACGCACACACGCAGCTGCACAGTCATCCCAGCAGAAACGTCGAGCCATCGTGTTGCTTTTAACCTCCTACCAGGAGTAAGACCCTGGCCAGAGCTATCTGGAGCTCAGCATAGGTTGGGGTATCCCATGAGTACAAAGGTAGTTTATGTATGTCCACTATTTTAAGAAATTGTTAATAAAGCCCTACCTTTATTTAAACAACAATAAAAACAAAACAAAAAAAAATACCACCACCAACAACCAAAAAATCAGAAGGAGGATATTCTTTAGATTTTCATCCTTTCCAGAGGAAGATTTGATTCTGATGGAGAGGCGAAGAAAAGCAAGGAAAAGGAGCAAAAACTAGTCTGCTTATATGTTTCCAGAGCATTTTCTGGGGAAACAAGATCTGTTGCCCATGTGTCATTGACTCAGTGTGATTCTTTAGCACATTTCAGCCCACTTTGGTCCATGGTGAATGCCATTTTCTCTAGCCATGCCTGCAGCAGAAACAGTCTCTCCCCCCACAGCCCCAAATGAATGCCTGGTCTTTCTTTTTCTGGAGTTCTACTAACGATGGCATGACACACGGGAGAAAATATTTTCTTCTACTTTGGCAAAGGTTTCAGTTCCACTCTATTCTATTATAGCTTCTCCAGGAACCATTTTATTAGTTGGAGAACACATTGTTTGAGGTAGAGGATAATCAGGTTAAAAGGAAGGGATGCAGACAAATGCCAAACTATGCATGGAGAATTTGAAATATCTATTAGACCTAGTAAAGAAAAAATGAAATGCTGAAACATCCTATTCATATTGCAGTCGAGCCACCACAAGAATGAAGAAAAAAGTAAGAATTGAGTAGCAATTAATGCAACTCCTGCTGTATTAGAGACCAACATTAATCAGTAACAAAAAGAAACGATGGGTTTTTAAACACCAACTGCTATCTCAGAGAATGGTAGTTAATATAGGAAATATAGAGCAGGGTGATTTGTTTCTACTTTTCTCCTTCACTACTTTCCACTATTTCCTCTTCCATTACAAGAAACATTTGCACAGGAAACATCTGCTTTTTGCCCCTAGGTAAGATAGTTATAGCAGAATTTTATGACATGATCCTAAGAAGAGCTGGCAATTGCTATTAATTGAATAGGGTTGTAGGTTTTTGGTTTTTTTTTTCCCCTGAATAATATTTTAATGGGCCAAATACACTACTGAATAAAAACAACTGATCAGTCATTTAATAATTTGGCAAGCTATAGCACAGGTAACAGAAGGTATCAGAAAAAACCTTAACTGATCCAAGTAGTTACAAAAGCCAAACTAAAAAGCTGCTCAAAAAATACACGGTGACACCAGAAGCCCGCATGGTATACAGATTCTCGGTCCTTGCAAAACCCCGCAGCGATGCTGCAGGCAGCTACAATAACATCAACGGAGGTGCCAGAGCAAAGTCACAGAGAGGGGTCAATAGCAACACAGTGAGGAAGATGCAGCTACAACCGCTGAACAGGCAAAAAAAGCAAAAATTACCACTTTCATTTAAAATATACACGGAAATTAATAACAAAATTTACTTGATTGTGCTTGTGCATGTCCACATGAGCAAGTAGAAGTAAATACAGAAGTAAGTATATGTGGTGGTGTGAAATCCGATACTATACCTGTACTAGTAACTGCTACAGGAGGTTGTGGAATAGAGTAATCATGGACAAGCCCACAGATATACTGCAACATCCAATTCTGAATTAAATAGGTTAGCTACTGTTCTGCGAAGGGGCATTAAAACCAAACAACCCCCCCACTCTGCATTCCTATCTTGGCAATATTAATACATTCATTAGCTTCAGCATTTTTTTATCCAACTCCTGCGTTAGAATTCCTTTTCTCATGCAAGGGGTTTTCGTTTTTTTCTCCTTCACATTTCCCTCATTTTTTGAATGTTTTCCTTAATCACTGCTGAAGAAAAACAAAATTGCGAAACAGAAATGAAAACCAACGCATGTGAGAGAGAGGACAGGAGGGGAAAGCTGTTATTGGACTCTCTTGTTTTGGTTTTGCTGGCATTCATGCAAGATAAAATGCTTTTAAAAAGAACCTCTCTAACAATTCCAAGGATCGAGCAGCTAAAAGAGCTCAGAGTGCAGGGCTGTATCCACAGCCCTCCCGTGGTTACCGAATGACCTTGCACACACCTTTCTGCCTCAGTTTCTCTGACTGTAAAATAACTGCAATGATATCGACTTCCTGAAATGCCTCATTGCCTCAGTACCTACTCATGAAAAATACTATTAGAAGAGCTGAGCATAATTATTATCAGTTTCCGAGCCGTCTGCTGAAGGCTGGTGAGGTGAATCAGCTGACTCAGTAATGAAAAGTCAGTTTTCCTCCTCAAGGTGTTACATGAAATTGTTATCTGAAAGACTTAGGACTTGACCTTCAAAAGAATTCAGCTCCCTGGAGTTCCAATTTCTGGCACATTTTTAGATATTCAGAAACCACCGCATTTCCAACGAGCTTCTTCCGCTACGGATCCCATCATTTACAAAAAGGTTCTCCTAAAACTCCCGCAACTTTGCTCGGCTGCTGGAAATGGGGACTCGGCTTCTCCCAGCTCCCTCCATCCCTCGTTATCACCATGGGGCAGATTTCAGCATCTGAACCTGTGTATTTTTACGTGGGAAAAAAAAAAAAAAAGACAGTACACACCAAATTTCTCCACTCTTACTCTAGAAAAAAGCCTGACCATGTGACAAATGAGCACGGAGATTTCTTCTGCCCTCCTCCTACATCTGTTTTAATCTCACAAGCAATTCCGGTTAGGGAAAGCGGTAACGACAAAAATTAATTCTCGCAAAAAGACTCGACAAAGACCTTAGGGCAAAATAGCTTTTTTTTTTTCCCCTGCCTTTTTTTTTTTTTTTTTTTTTTTAACCCACAGTGTCTGCAGGGTCTTATTTCGGTAAGAAAGTGGTTTTATCCTGAAGGGGAATGTAGGCTGAGGGAGGAATTCAGCGTTCCGTCCCCGTCTCGCTGTCCGGGATGTGTGTGCCCGTGCCAGTGTGTAAATCTGATGCTGTCAGCAAAACTTGCCGTCTCCTGACAGACACCCTGTGCAGCCTTCAAAACTGCTCCAGTCAATCCTCTCACCTGTCAGCCTGAGAGAAAACCTGCACTGGTCTTGCCTTTTTCTCCACGAAAATAATAGAAGAGGTGCGGCTCTGTCTTTTGGAAATATGAAGATTCTGGGATTCTCCGGCGCAGCCTCTCTCTGAGGGCTTATTTTAAACATCTTTGTCTTCCAGCTCGCTTAAAACTGTAACAAATAAAACTAAATGATGGTGTTAATTTTGTCTGCTGCTCCACGTATTGCTGCAGTCTTCAGTCTTCTGCTGCGGTCCAGCCTCCAGCGGCACGGGCAGCCGACTTTACACCGTGCCCCAGCTAATAACAACCCATCAATTCATCTCCCTCCACTGTTCACTGCTGCTTTCCACAGGGGGTAACAAAAAAATGTTCCCAAAGCTTTTCTTTTTTTTTCTTTTTTTTTTTTTTCCCTCTTCATACATATGTCTATATAATTATCAAAGCATCACTTAATGTTCACTAAGACAGATCGCGTCACTGAACAATTCATTTTCTAACACTGCAGCCTGGTATGACTGGGCCTTTTGGCAGTAATTGAATCCAGTCTACTGCTGTCAAAACAGAGAATTTATGAATAATAAATTGATTGTAGCCAGCAAAGCTAAGTCTGAGAGATAGGAGGTTATATCAAGGAATAAGAAGAAATTTAAAAACACAATAAAGATTAATTCAGAATCAAACCTGCAGTGCTTCCACAGTGGACAATAAAAGCAAAAAACCCTGTCATTCTCATATGACATAATCTATAGTGCCACAAAGTGCATGAGATCACAGACAGAAATAAGTGAAGCAAAAACATATGCATCATGAAATGTTAGCGCAGATATGAGATGCAACATAAGAATTCAACACTGTGGTGTGCTGTCATGGTCCTAATGGTTTTTTGGTTAGGTTATCACAGTTTAGAGGAAGAAGTAATGTGTTTTATTAGACCAACTGATAGGCAGAATAAAAGCGGGCAAGCTTTCTGGCATGTATTTGTGAGATCTTTGGACTTACAACAATCACATTTCAAGATTTCTGTACAACCAAAAGGCAAAAATAGAGATACAAAGGAACTCCGCCCAACAAAGAGGCAGCAAGAATTAATGGCCACAGACTGAAGGAAGAAAATAAGCTGTAGGGTACAACTTTCTTTACAGCGAAGGCACTTACGAGATGGAACAAAGGGTCAAAAGGAGGGGCACGTTCCACATCTCACTGCTTTCAAGTCTTGACTAGCTGCTTGTCTGGAAAGAGCATTTTAACTGCATAGAAGTTACAGGAGCAAGAGAGTCACTGGGTAAAATTGTACAGCTGGAGACCTACAGAACACCACTGGGTGCCCCCCCAGTCCCTCGGGCTGCGTTAATCCGTGTGTCCTGTGAGCACCCAGGGCCTTGCAGTCCAGACTCCATGGCAGTTCATCTGCTGAAAGGAGCTAATTAAGACAGAAGCTGTTCACAGAGGACACTCAAGCAATTTCTAATATATCTCCTGTTATCCCTGTTGTCTTGGGAATTGTTTTCCCTGAGGCTTTCTCTAGTTCCTGGCTGTGATCATAGACTTAACAATCCCACTAAGCCGCTGTAAATGGCTCCTTCTGGATTCCCCACAAATTCAGAACTGGTCTGACTTGATCTTCAGCATCGCTTCAGCAGTTGTGGCTGGGAGTTTACCAGGGCAAACAAACCCCAGCTTTTGACACTGGCTTTGCACATGCTGCCCAAACCCCCCGCACATCACCCACAGGTCAAACCACAGGGACGGCAGGCATGGACTAATAGCAGCAGATGGTCTTCGAGCTTAATGGTTCCCAGGGAGCCGATGGACTCGATAAAGTAATCATTAGCAATACATTATGTGGGTTTCATGAGAAATTGTCCTCCAGGAATGTAAACTTAACACAGGATCAAGACCTCTCTTCAAAAGTTGGCCATTAACAGCTGGTCAATTATTCTACTTTTCAAAAAAACGAGTAACCATAGCTGAACTCAATTTATACAAGCCACATAGAAAGTTTCGTAACTGCCTCCAGTTCATCCTTCCATTTAAAACAAAAAGTTCAAATAATCTAAACAAGCAAAAAATGGTATGATCTGGAGGCACCCTCTTTCGCAAAGTAAATTGGAAGGAACCACTTCTAACTCAGTGCATTTATGAAGATGGGTGCTAGAATAAGGAGAAAACACTGTTGGGATGAGGTCTTCTCTGGCCACAGTTTGACTTCAACATTACCTACGTACTAGTCGGGGCATGTCCTGACACTCAGCATCAATTTCCAGCACCCATATTTCCAGTCTGGCACTGCAGTCACATCTGCAAAGCTTTGCAGAACTTCACCACTCCTGCAAAGTTCTACTTTGAAGCTGTAAATTTGAAAAAAAAAAAACCCACATCTGCTAGTAAATGAAGCTATAGGTTTTATTGGCAAGTTTTTCAATAAGGAAATGGTCCTCAGGACAAGATTGAGTCCAATGACAAGATAAGGTAATTGGGGCAAACAAGGGTAAACTTTCAGAACTACACCACATTGACTACCTGCCTGAAAACATCTGTGGATTCAGAGATACTCAAATCCATTCCAATAGCCAAAGTCACAATTTCAGGACAATAAAAATCGTAGAGGCTTTCTGCAAACTGCTGTTGACTTTGCTAAGAACAAACTCTAAAAAAAAGAGACAGAAATCTATCTATACATTTGTATGGATGGCTGTACTCAGAAAAATGTTCTCCGTGCCCTGACCTCTCATCGTAGGTGATCTTATTATATTCTTTTTAGATGGTATCCAGTGGTTCCATCATTATTAATAAGTCACGTTGATATGACAACAACAAGACAAACTAAGTTCTCCCCCACAGCCTGACAGAATACAGAGTAGCTGATAGGCCTAATTTCTTCCAAAATTGCTGGACTTTTCTTATTGTGCAAGTCTTCCCTCTACCAACTGCCCTCTCTCCTCATCTAAGAGGCTTGGAGAGAAGCAGGACAGCTTGGATGGGGGATGGAATCGAGTGTTCCACAAATTTCTCTCTATTCGCCTTTCCTCCTTTTCAAACTCCATCTTGCCTCTATCTCAAGCTCCACATATTTAACATTACTGCAATTTGGCCTTAGCATGCTGGCACTGTACCACCCTGTAACAAAGACCTGACGGTCTCCTGTGCCCTTCCAAAGTCGCTATAGAATATCACAATACAGGTAGATATTGGATGAAATCTTGGTTCTATTTAAGTGAATCTCCTCCTGCCTTAAATGAAGGCAAATTTCATTCCTGTTTAACTGATTCCTATCCCGTCCTTGCTTACATGTATTCCAAATGTGCATGAGGTTTTAAGACAGGTTATAAATTTCATCAGCTTTGCCGCATTCCTTCTTCACAGAACATGCCACGTACTTACTAAAAATGAACAAGTACCTACACTAGCGCTGCGTGAATCAGTGCCCCCTAAGAGAAGATCTAATTCCCCTTAAAACTCTTACTGCACATATGGCGGTGGCATATCACACATAAAGTCAAACCATCAGCACTTAACTTAGTATTTAGTTTTAGTACTTAATTTTACCACTTCACAGCCATAAATCAGTTTTCAGAGATCCTAAATTTTGCGACAGTCGCCGGCGTGCCCATAAACAAGGACTCACGTACAAGACCATCTCCTGTTCAGCGGTTACGCAGTTCGCACAGGTACAAGTGTCTTTACAGTCATCAACAATAAAAAGAGACATTGTCAAGGAAACATTTTAAGGAAGCTCTATTCTTCTTGGAACTGGTGAAAAGGTACAGATGAAAACTTCATCACATCTCATTCCTTTTTACGTTCTGCAGCTCTGGATGTTACTGGTTGAGTTTTAGCCTCTTTCACACTACAGTAAATCTAAGCTAAATCCACTGATTTAGCTGGAATTACTTGAGTTTTGAGCTTGTTTCCTAGAGCATGAAAAATGTTATTTGTAGGAAAATTAAGTTATTGTATTTTTGTCTCCATTAACATTGATGTGTTTTATATAACAAGTACTGGATGTAGTCACTGTACGCACTACCAATGATGAGAGAAATGCAGTAGAAGATTGGACCCTAATTGTTAAATGATCTTTCTGATTGTCAGAAAATTAATGGCACACTGTGGGCCATGTAGTGCATGCCTTGGAAATCTCAGTGCAAGTTCTCAACTCATTTAAATAATTTCAGTTTATACATTTAATTTGCTTTTAATGCAGACATTTAATTTGGTTTTGTTTTGTTTTTTAAAGAAAAGCACCACGTATTAGGACTCTATGCACGCATATGTACATACACAATTTCAAAGAAAGTGCTATTTTCAAGCAAATTATATGAAATGTAAAATTAACAAAATGCAAATAATATAAACAATCTAAATTAAATATTAAAACAATGCTACATCTGAATGACTGAATTTTATTTTCATAAGAAGCTAAACTATAAACCATTCTTACCAATGCAACACCCAGCTGTTTGGTGTTTAGCATCGGAATAACATTATTCTAGTGCAGCTGCTGTTATTGTTTGCTGTATTTCTGCCAACTCGTGGAAGCCAGAGATGTTCGTCTCGCAAAGAGGGACAGCTCTGATGAAAGCTCCAGTTTGACAGATGCTCCCATCAACAACTTTGTTACTCTGATTGACTACATGGTATTTTAGGCAAATTAACCTGTCCAAAAAAATTCTTTATTGCTATGCTTGTGGCACAGATGGAAATATGAACTTGACAATTCTGGGTACTAGCTTAGCAATTAACTGAGATGTTTCAATAGACTAATGAACTTTCATTCAAAGCATGCTCTCTGTCAGGAGAAGAGACAGGATGTTGTTTGAGAAAGTGTTATAGAATGTCAAATAGATCTCAACAGTGATGTTACTACGAAATCAGAAATATTAGAGAGACACAGAAAGTCAGAAGATCTGAGATGAACCTTTATTATCAAAGTGTGAATTTCTACTGCATTTTACAGTCCTTTTGCTGTAATTCGCACCCTGTATAATAACAGTTCTCCAGTCACTAAGGCTGTTCAGTTTTGAATGGTCACCCTTTATTAGAAGGGGGGGAAAAAAAAAAAAAATCAAGCAGTCATTCTATTTCATGAAAATACTAACATCCAACTAAAAAATTATCTGAGCCTAAGAAACTACGACAGGAAAACCAAATTATCTGAAACAGTAAGGTAAAAAGAGAACTATGCATAATTAGTATGTATAGATAAATATTAAAAGGATTAATTTATTTGGGCAAAAATGAATGTAAGGCTCTAGGGGAGCATGAAGAAAACATGCAGAAATGACTTTAAAAACATGCATTTGATAAACTGAATTGACCTTTCTGGGACCCAGCTTAAATTTTCTATCTAGCACCCCTAATGCAATAATACTGGACAAATCACAGCCTCGTTGGCCTGTTCCAACCACTGTAATAAACACACCCTGTGGTCAAGTCACAGTCATTTTGCCACCTTAAACTGCACAAAATGGCTTTGATATCCACATCACGAGCTGCAAGGATCCTCCAGCCATCAAAGAGCTTCTTGCCGGTGCATGGATTCAGTCTAGTCATAAACAGCAGCCTGCACCCCACGCCAGGTTTATGCACATTACCAGGAATGGGGACAAGCGGAGCAGGACAGAAAGCAGCATTTTGCCGGATCAGAACTGAAAATCTGCCTATTCTCCTGGGAATACTTTTCAATGCATTTTATTCAATATAGGCAGTATCATCTTTAATTTTTGACAGTCGCATTATATTTCTTTTGTTGAGGAGGAGCTAAACCTCTACCCACTGTAGTCATGTACCTAACCCTGAGTGAACACCTGCACTGTGACAAAATATAATCCACTTTTCCTACATACCTTGTAAACAGCTTGACTCTCATCATAAAATATTAAAGCCTAATATTGCAGTTGGTTCCTTCTATGTATCAAGACTTGGAGTAGCCCCAAGCATGTCAAACATGCATTGGAAATGCTACATTTTTAAAGCAAGGCAATGTGCTAACTGATATACTGTAATATTTAGTCTAAAAACGTTTGAACAGTTTTTAAAAGTCTTTAAACCATTAACTACTTGATGACTTAACAGCTCTAAAATGACCATTAAAATTTAAAGTGGGCTTTTTAAGAATTACTCAATAAATAAAATAATATGAAAATACTGCACTGCTTCTATATTTAACCCTACAACGAGCAAATTGCTTCTCCTACTTAAACTAACTGCAATATTCCCACTGGTTTCAAAGTAATCCCACATATTAGCTTGTAACTTGGACAACTGCCATACCACGGCGTTTCTTTAAGCTGACAAATTAATAAACCAGGTAAGAGGAGCAAACAGCCCTGGTCTATGTCTCCACTTTCCAGGTACACCAAGGGCAAGGTCTGAATTCTGCTGCCACGTGCTCACTGCTCCAGCCCTGCGAGGGCAAAGCCCAACCCCTTCCCAGTATAAACCACTGGATAAAACATTTATCTTGATTCCTTTTTCAAGCTGTTATATGCTGCTTACTTCTATTCCTCTTGAAGTTATGCTCACAGCCATGGGTTGCATAATTAATTACGCAGACTATTGTTACATGTGGCATACCTATTTCTTACATTTAACTATCAGAGCAAGTCATTTAGCAATGACGAATGGGAAAACATGTTTCCAGTGGTCTACTGGTTGTTAAGGACAGAGACACATAAACCAGGTTATTTTTGTTGAGCGGAATCTTACGGGCATGATTTCTACCCACCATCTCATGGCAGGTTCCTCCTAACGTTCCCTGTTTCACACAATTTCCCAATATCAACTTAAGAACATTTCTTAACCTCTTGAGATATCATACAAAACCCAAGGCA
The DNA here is from genome assembly GCF_036013445.1 of Caloenas nicobarica. NCBI lineage: Eukaryota > Metazoa > Chordata > Aves > Columbiformes > Columbidae > Caloenas > Caloenas nicobarica. The sequence goes on from NC_088259.1 coordinate 11,938,200, forward strand.
GCCAGAAGAAGAACATCCATTTAAGCATCTTTAGGCAGATATACGTGACATTCACCAACACATTCCTCACCGAAAAAGGCCCTCATGTTGCTGGATCAAATTATGAATACCATAGTCTTCACCGAAGCTAAAGGGGGACAATTCAAAGCAAACAGGGTTTTGGAAAGAGGCTGTGTGAGGAATTACTCCAGCTGGAACAGTCAAGGTAGGGTAAGGAGAGAAACAGCAGCCTTGTTAGCAGCAAGTTGGAGGTCAACTGATAACCTTGTGAGGAGACAGAAAATAACAAAAGATCTCTTTGTTTAAAGGTGGTATCAGAACAAAAGAGCTCTGAGGAGCACTAAAACGGGACCTCTGCCACACTGACGCATCATGCCGAGATCAGTACGGTATTTCTGTCTCAGCGTATTTGTTTTATAGTCTCTATCACACAGGCCTGGGAGCACAAAGTTATGCTGAAGCTCACCAGAAATGCTTTGTCTGTGAAGGACCAGGGAGAAATGGGCAGACGACCTATTGACTACACAGATCGATCCCTTTTGTTATCCCAGCCTATGAAACTCTGCCAAATTTTAGCACCAGTAAAATCATCTGAAATTCCCTTTTAACTCGAGGATGAGGTTTCCAGCTCTCTAAAAGGGCCTGCTCTGATAGCAGGTAATGGAAAGACACTGCTGAAAGAAACACTGTAGTGAAGGGCCGAGAAATGTCCTGTTTGTAGGAAAGTGGAGTTAAAAGGCCTGCCTCGGTAGCTGTAATCAAACAGTCAAATTAAAGGCAGCGCTGTTTTTTCTGAAGTTGACAGAAATTCTCAGGAAGGCCCCGCTCACGCCCTGAGAACACAATGAGGCAGCGGCTGCTTTTTTGGTTTGCAAAGCTTTCCTATTTCTCTCTCCATTTTATTCGTACCACACTGAAGATAAAAGACTTGGCAACTGCCTGGTATCTCCTGCAGCACCGGGTGCATCAGAGTGCGCAGAAAATGAGCTCCATAACGCAGGAGGAAAATGAAGCTGTGAGGACTGGTGAGGTACTGCCGAGACAAGAGCCATGGTGGAGAACCGCAGCCCCACCTCACGTTATGGGACTAACCTCACGTGAGGACAATTCTTGGGTTTATTTTATGATGCTTTGAGCTGACGGAAAGAGGAGGAAAAGGCAGCACTCTTTAAATGAGGAAGGTATCTACAGATACATATACACAAACATATATACCTCAAAATATTTACAGCTGTATGGTTTCATAAATCACTGCGCTGCCTTGAGTCTGCAAAACATTTCTCGTGATTTCAACAACTAATTAACTGGTATTTTTTCCCCTCATTCTCCTAGTTCTTTATTCACTATAAAAATGACAGTTGTAACTCCTATAAAATGTTGATTCGATTCAAGACGCTTAGGAAATTTACCACCAACACTTCCAAAGCAAGATTAAGGAACGCCCTACCAACCTGTTCCTAGGTTATAAATAAACTGTACTTCCTGACACAGGAATTAAATGTGTTGTTTGGGTAAGGTGCTGAAATGCAGCCAAACTTACGTTTTATGTAATTCTACGGCAAACAGGCTAATAAGTGTTCTTTATTTTTTATTATGTTTTTGAAGATACCTCACCAATTACACCTTTGCCTTTGCTAGTTCACTACATTTCCCAAGTTCCAGTTTTGTGTATGAACGATATATCGTTTAGAAGAATATTTTGAGCCTTCCTTCATAGATAAATCTGATATATACACCCTTCTTTAACCAGTTATTGATCACAAAGAAATCAGCAAATGCTTAAAACCAAACCCTGAACAACCTTTCTCTTGCATTTTTCACGGCAAAGCTTTTTACTTCCTTGAGACATTAAAATGACAACTACAATCCCATTTCAGCTGAAATGGTAAATACTGCTTCAGTGCTTGCTGCTGTCCATGCACACTTACTACAGGTGTAAATGTTTACATTTGTTTCAGAATTGGGAGTTGGAGGTTGCATCCTGCCCATCCTATTTAATTATCAACATAAGGTCACCTACTCCTCCTGCCTATTACAATGATGGATCGTACTTTATACTACATTTGTAATTTTTTCATGTAGGCACCATTTTCTTATTATGGTTTGCGTTGTGCACCACAGGACTCTATCCCCTATGTGGCAGCATAAAACAGCAAGCATAAAATACCAGTAGTAATTATCAGTAGAAAATAATTAGATGAACAAGACTGTGACCTCCCAGTGACAAATCACAATAAAACGCAGGTACATAAAGCATTCAGGATTCTTAAAAGCATCAGCACCAGCAGAAGCCATGCTGCTGATAGAGGCAAGAAGCCACAGATGGAAATACTGTAATGCACTCCGGGAGCATTTCCACCCGCTGCACACATCTGTCTGTGCTCCTCAGGAAAGGAGAAAGACAGGCTCACCTGGACGGTGGTGAATCACCCGCGGAAGGAGCATCTCTGTTTGCACCGACTGCGCAGGACACCTGGGGAGAACAGGCTCCTGACCTCCCCACCTCATTTGGAGACCGACACTGAGGAATGTGAGCACTCCTCTCTGATAAACGGTAAATGAGGCAGGGACTGCAAGACAGGAGCTTTGCTAGGAAACGTGTGCTTTATGACACTAAACCTGTCATGTTTTGCTCTGAACACACTTCTGTTAGATGAGGAGATAACTCAGTATTATTAGAGAGGTTCCTTAGCGATTCAGAAGATGACACATCAGGAAGCAGTGTGCACCTTGCAGAGCACTTAATGCTAAAAATCAGACACATTCAGAAACAGCTTTTCAGAGAGTCGATGATAAGTCACAGCAGCCACCCAGAGTCCTGCCCAGATTCACTGGTGATGTCAATCAACACAGCTCTGCTGATTACAATCACAGTTAAATATTAGACTTGAGCTGAGAATCCATCTCATGGCTTCTTTTGTTCAGAGGTCTCTATATACTTATTTCTCATTTTTCAGTCAGGCAACATGAAAACAATAATAGAAAAGAAGCATCCCCACGAAGGTGATAATGAGATGGTAAATCCAGCGATTCTCCTGGTGTTCCTGTAAGCAACAAAAACTGAGCTGTTTGAAGTAGAGGTTTCCATCAGAAACACAGAGGGTAATCTTTTAAATACTGCATTTATTCAATAAAAATATTTTAGTGAAGTTGCATAAGCTACATTCTTGCAAGGGATCCTCTCAAATCCTTTGGGTAACGAGTCCACAGTCACCGCTACAGCCAGGAACTCCAGGATCACGCTGCATCTGTTCCACAGACAGAAGGTGCAGGAGGTTGGACTCCAGCAGTTCACATCTCTGGGGCAGGAGGCAAATGTGGCTGTGCCACTGCAAAACAACTACCTCCATCTCCACTGTCCTGCCTATATATTTAGCACTTTCTCTTTTCCCCGTAATACCTAGAAATGATCTATTTATTTGATGTGCGAGCCGGTGCCTTAATAACTTTCCCTTTGCCATTATTGATGGAATTTGCATCCTTACTTCTGCTTAGAATAGGGAATTATCAAAAATACCATCAAAAATATTAATGACTGTGTCACTAAATGGCACATTTTTAACGGCACCTTCAGTATTAAACCAAGTATGCTGTGAGCGAAATGGATATTTACTGAAAAGCACGTTTATTTTACAAAGCTTGGGAGCTGTCCAGCACCACTGGGGATACACATTATGCAAATCCCTGTCCATAGATTACAACACAATTTCCCCTAATTAGCATAAAGGGAGTGACATTTTGAACTCTTGTGGAAAGACGTACAACAAGAAATTGGAGAAGCGGGTGTCTGGAAGCCAACCACCAGGTCATTACTGCAACAGCGCTGGGCGATAACTCAATAGCAGCTACGAAAACTGACCTACGAGAGCATCCAGGGGAGCAACCTGGAAAACGTTCAGGGTAACCTGGTAGACAAAAACTGTTCACCTGATAAGCTCTCCCATGGGCATATTGTTCTATCCCATTGAAAACAGAGAAGGTACTAACAAACCTCTCTCCAGAGGTAGAAATAATGCCTCCCTTTACCAACTCACCTTTGGATGATGAGGAAAAGATGGATTGGTACTAGTCTGAGGTTGCCTTAGTCTGTGGGCTCTGCTTTTGGTAGCAGCAGCTGGCTCGTTCGCTTCCAGTGCCTCAGAGGCATCATTCCCTTCATCAGCTGGAAAGGGAAGCGGCTTTCTCTCCTCACTCCCTTCTCTAAAAATCCCATATACACAGTGATACGTGGGAAGGATTCCTGCTACTCCACTGCTTCCCCAGAGCCCCTGAGCTGCCATAACTCAGCGGAGCACCATCTACCGAAACAATCGTTTGTTTATATTAAATCTTACTTCAAACATGATAATGGTATCATTTTATATTTATACAGTGCTATTCATCCCAGAGGATCTCAAAATGTTTCAGCTACTTATGGGCAGCAGCTGTTTAATAGTGGATAGTACGACTGCACAGCAGTGCAGAGAAGAGCTCTGCATCCAACACAAACTACAGGGGGAATTCAGGCACGTGAAACAGAGTTACCCAAATTGCAATTTAGACAAGACGCCTGGGGCTAACATCTCTCTGCTCACAAAATGTTGCCCTTAACAATTCAGAGGGCATTCATTTGTTGACAAATAGAGAGGAATGTCTTTGGATATTCATGCAGCTTGCTCAACTCAAAAGCAAATTGAAAATTATAATAAAACCTGTTCCACATTCTTCATTCATTAAAACTGTGCCTGTGCCATGTTATTTCTGGGCATATTAGCATCTGCTGGGAAGCGCTCATTAAATGACCATTAGCCTGGTCTCCTCTCCTTCCAAGGCAGCGCAGAAGCTGAAAGTCTGTCTTTCATTCATGACACCACACACGTAAATGGCAACAAGACACAGTTTCATTCTGGCAAGAAAGTTGCAGAGAAAGTTTTTTGTTGGAAACAACTGTGACATAGAAGGAAGAAAGTCCAGGAAAAAAGGCTGCTGAATAGCAAGCTTAGGAAGAAGTGCTGCCACAATCCTTGAGGAATGACTGCTGTCACTCGCAGCAAAAACAGAGACAACCTTGGCCACTGATCTACAGCAACTTGCCTCACATTCATGGAGATCTGGTCCATCAATAAATCAAAAGGGCAAGGGTGCTAGAAGAAACGTTGTTGAGCTCCAGAGCTTTACCAGAAATTCAGCAACCAAAACAACATCTGCAGCAAACTGGAAGCAGCTGTGGAAGTGAGGGGCAAAGCCTGCTCTCCACTGCAGGAGAAGAGAAAGTTGTTGGAACAGTTGAGGACAGAGTGAGAAAGAATCAGATTTGACATGGGAAGCACCAAAACACAAGGCAATTCTCAAGTTGTTGTTGTTTCCACACTACAGATCAGCTCTGAGACAACCTAGAGATGACACATTTACATTGCTTTTCTTTTCTTCTTAAAATAAATTACTTCTCACTCCTACCAGCAGATAACAAAACATGAGAGCTGGAGTTAACAGTCACAAAAGTAATACCATAACTGGAGAAATGAAAATAAGAGAACTTTGCACTCCAAAAAGTAAATAAAACAAGTTGAGGGCTAAAAATTGATATTTGGGGATTTTTATTTTATGGAAGTCTTTTCCAGTGGATAGAATGTAGCAGGGCACTGTTTTTATGGCTTGAGAAAACATCATTGCCTCATGTCTTCTCCCTTGCTCTCTCACCCAATTTTACTTTTCGATTTACCAGGAATATTTCGTAATAAGGAGCAACAGAAATTGTCACATGGGATCAAGGCACTACAGCCATCTACCTTGTTATCATGTCTGTGACATTCTTTCGAAACATCTAATTTGGATCAAAGTTCAAAACAGCTGGTTGTTGGCAGTCATGGAATAATTTAGGAACTGTCCTCATGACCATTAATTAAAATTCACATATTTACCAGACCAGGAGATTATGTCTTTCCCTGGAGGTATGACTATTTGGTGCTTTAGCCTTATTTATGAAGGGAGCAATATTTAAGAATCTTTATGTCTATGTACCACCCTTACTCACTCCCCTCCAGGTAACTTCAGAAGCTTTTAGCATCCTTCAGCTGAATGTGCCAGCATTCGAATGTGCCAGACCGAAATCTCAGGAACTTCATTCTCCAACAAGTTCCACAAAAAAGGGGCAGCTGGGAAGGAACTCTTTCAGTAACTCCACCGAGGACAGCTGCAGAGTGAGCTCAGCTCCTGCCATATTCATAGAACCACAGAACGTCCTGAGTTGGAAGGGACCCAACAAGGATCATCGAGTCCAACTTCTGTCCCTACACAGGACAACCCCAAAATTCATACCACATGTCTGAGGGCGTTGTCCAACCGCTTCTTGAATATTCCCACCGGTCCCCCTGGACAGAGTCCCCACGAACGCGCAGCCCTGGGGACGTGGGCTCTGGAGGTGGCAGCTCCAAGAGATGCCCCAGCAGGAGACCAGCTTCGGCCCCTCACCTGCCCGGAACTAGGCGCTGATCTTCCCTGTCACAACTGCTCCGGCCAAGCAGGTTTTGGAAACTTCCCAACGACACCGTGTGTCTGTGAGCTCCAAAGACTAATTAGACGCTGCAGAAAAGCTTTTCCTTCGGGGTGGCTTCAAGTTTCACTGACTATCCTCCCCCTTCCTTGCAACCCAGAAGGAATTACATAGTCTACATCTCAGACAGTAATTACTATCACCTTCTCCTCTTAATTGATCTGGCTCCAGTGAGTAATAAGAAATTAAAATAATTAGCAGGTATGCCTAGTGTTCCTGAAGTCCCACCTACGCTTTCTAGTGTAGTATTTACTCACCGAGCTGTTCCACTGGCCAAGTTTGAAGAAGTTTCCCAACTAATACACAAAGCCCAGCTGTAGCTGTTGCAAAAGGCAAATACTCGATCACCAGCAGCGGAACCCTTGTGAAATAATAACCCTTCCTGAAGCTCATTTGGAAAGAAACTGAGGCTCGCTGCTCTCCTGTCCCCGGAGAGATGGAGGATTACGAGGACGTCTTCATGCTGCCAACATTTATACATTTTCTCCACTTTCATCGGAGACAGAGAAACACAAACATGCAAGTTGGGAAGAAAGGCTAAAGTCTTGGAATAAAAATAGCATATTTAAGGGATTAATTTCAGTTTTGTTCCTAGTGATTTTGGCATTGCATTAATTAATGCTCCATTTTGACTGCTGAGCATAGGCAGATTTATTTTTTTAATAGGAAGAGAAAGCTTTGAGCACCATGTGGTTTTTCCCAAGCACTTGCTCCTCCAGTAGCTAAATGTGGATATATCACTTAAAGCAAATCGTGCCCTCTCCCTGCCCTTTGCAAATAGTCAGTGTTTTTTTTTATTTTTCCTTCTATGCACAAATAATCTGCACCTATTGCCCTCCTTCCAAGAAACAGAGGAAATCCAGATCCCAGTAAAGTTCAATCTTCCCCCCCCTGCACTCTGCAAATTTAGTCAACAATATTAATCCACATTGAACAATTCTGCAGAGTACAACAACAAGCTGGTTACACAGACAGTGATGCCTTTGGAATTTAAATGAGCTCCTGTTATTCTCATTCTCTTGAAGCCTGCACAGTGCTGAAGAAGCCTGTCTAATGTCTCTTAAACAGTGAAAAAAAATCACTTTAAAATATTTTTAACTATTCTGTAGTATTGTCTGTACTCCTGAAGGAGAGTGTTTCTTGACTCGCCCCACCATCCACAATTAAAGTCAGTCATCAAACATACACATTACTCTGGTTGTCTTGACAGTGCTTCATGATTAAAAGACTCAAACACCTTCAGCTTATCGTGCATTAAAAAATATAATGAAAACAAAGAATAATTTAGCATTCTGCAAGTTTGTTGGTTCTTCATTCCTCCTACGTGAAAATTCTTTCATTAACATGATTTAGTTTTTCTATTGCAATACTACTAATGAAGCCATGTCATATACTCACTGTCCTAGGAGCTCTACAAAACACAAAAATAATCATAGCATTTGCTACTTATTTAAACTGCATTCATACAATATATTCTCCCCACCCTCAACTCGAAATATTGTCTAATGGTTGGGATAATCCTTATCAGTGACATGGTGGATATTTCTGCATATTTCTTTAAGCTGAGTCACGTCACGGCCTGTTCTTCCTGCACAACATTCACTGAATTAAAACACATTATTCTGTTGTTTCCTTTTCTCCAATACATCAAGCGATTATTCAAAAAGAGGGAAGAAATTCTTGGCTGCCTTTCAAAGTAGGTTCATTTGTCCATTTTGTGTTCCCTTGAACAACACCAGGTTGCATAAATTAAGGTGGACTATATTCCTCGACTTTGGGCTTCAAAGCATCTCTTCCACCAGAGTCCTCTTTAGGGAACCCTCCAATTCATCACCAATAATCCCTATTCTTTGCCCTCTTCGATTGCTGAATATAAGCTAAAGTTCCAGCCTGCTGTCTTTAGCATTCAGGAAATCCCTTCTGTTGATCCATATGAACTGGACACATGAACAAGTATTTCAGTGGACAAGCGGCAGTGCCCAATGCCTGCCAATTCCCTTTCACTGGCTCAATAACAGAAATGAAGGCTAAGATTGAAATAAATATTTCAGTTCTGACTGGATGAAACACTACCAGCTCTCAGGCTGAAGACAAATTCCATTATTAGAATCTCTTGCCTTAGACAAAATTCCAATTAAAATCTGGCCCTACAGCACTGTACCCCAAAACAAAAACCCTAATGTAACTTCAAGTGGACATTTCCACAGTAAAAGCCAAGTACTATTTGTATGCTGAATTGACCATGACAAAAGAAAGCATTTGCCTTCCAAGGCCTACATATTAAAAAGTATTTTCTCTGAAACCCTTTACTTCGGAAAAAATTCCTTGCTCTCATTTGAGCTAAAAATTTTCTTGTGTCTTTTCTTTTGGGCTCTTAAGAGCTCCTTTACGCATTTTATTGTAAAGAAAGAAGGAAGAATTATGGTAATTTAATGTTTATTCTTTCCGAACCACTCTCAGCTCTTCTGTATAAATAACTAAATGCTCTTATTAGTTCTAACATACTGAGAAATACATTCTATTCGAGACTGTCTCAGTGTGAAATCTATGGAAAATCAACTTCTGTCTCTTGCGCTTATTCTTCCAACAAGAGTTTGATATTTGCTTCTAGTTTTCTCTTATCTGCTGTTCTAACAGCAGCACCCCTCCAAGTACCAAGAACGGGGAAGGACCGTGCTCTTACTGGGACAGCAATTTTCTATTTTATGATCAGACTATCCAGCCCATTTATTTTGACTGTGTGTGTGTGTATCAGCGCACAGAACCTGTTCTGCAGGCTGGGGCGGACACTGAGAGAACCGGCAGCACCAGGAGCATCGATGCCACCATCCCCAGGGAGATGCTGGAGACGTACCCAGGATAAACCATCACGAATTGCAAAGACCTCAGCACAGCCCTGGGATGTTCACATCTGTACACGGCCACAGCTGTGCCAGTGGGGCAGCCAGGGTGATCAGTATTGCCCTAACGCTGCACATTCCTCTTGTTTTAATTGAAATTAAAGGCGCAGTAAATATTGTAATTTCCTGGGGAAAACTTCACGTCTCCAAAATATCTGTAATAGCAAGTCAAACCGCATTTTTTTTCCCCCAAGTCTAAAATTTCCATTCACTTCAGGCCAAAACACTTTTAAAAAGAGCAGAAGGACACGTAGGTTGCTTGTGAAGTCAAGGAAGAGAGAAATGGCAGTTCGGATTTTGAACGGATTGAACTGCCCGGTGGAAATATCTCTCACTTCTCACTAACGAGGTAGAAAGGCGAGAAGCAACTGTGCTCCTCACTCAAGTGAATGAGAACATGGAAATTAAGTACAGCATCTGCTTCGGCATCGGCTCTAGAGAGCTCAGCAAAGAGCAGCAGAGATCAAGCCAACCCGAATTCCAGCCTCGGCTCTGCACGTGCCTTTTTGCCTTGGGGAAACCACAGCTCCTCTGCTGCCATTTTTTTGCCATCTGTAAAACGATGATGACAATATTAATTACCTACCTGAGACAGTTATGCTGAGGTATAGATTTTATCCCCACAGTATGGCACATTTCTGTAGGACTATAAAAGCAGGAACATTTGAGCTTTTATAATCTTTTCCACACTACAGCTGTATTTGTAAGCACCCAGAGCTCAAATTGGCAAGTATTTGTTCTTTATTCTCATATTGATTTCAATAGGACTTCTGAGCACAGAGTGTTTTCAGAGCAGTTTACATGCATAGGTCTCAGAGTACCACATCATCGGTGAATAGAAATAAATACACAGTAAAAAATAACAGCTGCAAAACACAGGGGGATTATCTACGTCAAAAGCAAAAATCTACAGCCTCAAAAGAAGAAAACAGTTCAGGAAAACTTGGTTGTGTTTTTTTTTTTTTTTCTATGAAGTATGGAGATTAGCAGACATTGAACACAAATGCATAAGATTATACATGTATCTCTATAAACACATAATTTTCTGTCTTTCTAGAACTGTTCAAAATGGTAAGGAAGACTACACAAGTGACTTGTTGATTGCACTGTGAATCTAAGAACTCTCTAATTATTGCTGCCATCTACTTATAATTTCAGAAGATAAATGGTTTAAAAAAATAAACTCAAATCCTGACACTAATAATTGGATCTTTCAAGTTATTTTCCTCCTCTCAGTACAGTAACTGCTTGTGTGTGTTAATATTCCTTTTCTTTTTCTTTTTTTAATAGTTTTACAAACAAATACAAATATTGACGATGCAAACTCTAAGAACAGAAACCATTTTTCATCAAAGGACGTAAAGATGAGGAAAAGAGGAATGCTGTGCTCAGGTAGCACATGCTGAGACCTCATAGCATTTTTAAAGAAACTTGCCATGCATTTGGGGTGGGAGGTTGTGCAAAGACCTTCCCGCTGTCGGCTGAGACCGGCCAAGCACATGGCTGGGTCCAACCCTGGGCCAGCTGGATTTGGGAGCTGCTCAGCTCTAAGCTCTCTTGCCAGCACACCCGTTGCTGAGAGATCCCTCTTCGTTCAGTGCTCTGGGCCAACACGTAAGGCCAACCAGCCCAGAGCTCTTCCAAAACAAAAAGGCAGTGTGGAGAAGCCTCCCTCATATGGGCTCCAGCCCCTTTGGCTTTGGAACACCCAGGCATTTTTGGAAATCAAGGCACTACTCGGCATTAGTGGGAATGCAGGAATAATGAGGAATACTCACTGTTTGTCAGGCCAAGAGTTATTTAAAACACGCCAGATGACAGCAGTAAGGAATATCCACCTGACCTCCTCGGTCAATGAAAGATGTTCCTTCTCTTCCTTGCAAATCGGTTCCCAATAGGAAACTTGCTTAAAGAAAGGTGGCAGCATTTTTCCTTCCCACGTTAAGGAGAATAAGCTCTGAATTCTCCTGTTGCGTGGCATGTTTCTTTAGAGACATGTGACAGCAATACAATTTTTTAAAGGGACATCATTCTGTGTAATGCAGAGGGGTGAATCTGTATTGACATTTACAAGAAGGTGCTGCAGAAAAACCCCTACAACTGGGCTTCTGCCCAACAAAGTTAAATGCTCAATGCTTCTAAAGAAGGCAGTTCCTCAAGAATGTCTAGAGGTTGGATCACAGAAAGGATGAATGCCATGAACTCCTACGCTGATCAAAATGCAACTTGTGCAGAAGGGGCTGGATAAACCTCAAGTGCACAGCTGCTTGGTTTACAGTTTTATTTTTTACATTCTGAAAGTTTATGTGATCTAATTAGCCATTTTATTTCACAAAAATACATTTTGGTACTGTTGGACTTGGAACGACTCAAATGCAAGGGGTTTGCCTACGAGGGCGGCAGATGAGCGCATGGAAAATAAGCTTTATGCTTCCGTTTCAGAGACATTACGCCGCGGAAGCAGAGCTAAAGCTACACTTGCATGGAGATGGCTTCACTGATTCGAAGCTCTTACATACTATGTATTTGTTTAAATCTAGCTACAAAATACAGTGACAATGCCCAGCAGGAGTATGTAAGTATTATTCAGTCTTAATGAAAAGGCTACGAAAGCAAGGGGCATGAAAACCACCGCATGTTCACCCGTATGCCCCCAGGCTACCCATGTTGCTGACCCCGAGTCCCACAGCAATGAGCATCATCAGCACAGGTGACACCAGGGGACATTCTCACAGAGCCACCGTGCTGCCCACAGCCCTCTGGTTCTCATCGCACACCGCCTGCCCTTTCCTGTAGGAGCTCCTCTGCCTCTGATTTCATCTAGTTACCCAAAAACGGGGATTCTGTGACTACTCGTTTCCAAGCACCCGCGCTGCTCAAGGGGTGAGCTGAGGTGTGGGTTTTGCCAGAGAAAACACAGCAATTAGGTTCCTGTATCTGCAATTATCCGGCAGCACAGGCACCCCTGGGAAGACATCCTGGCCATGAATATATCCAAGACATCTGGGTAAACAAAAACATACCTTCTCAGGAGCCAAATGTCAACCAGCCACTTTTAAAAAGCACTGAGATATAACATCTACCTGTGCTTAGAGAGCTGACACAAACCTACACACTACTTGACCCAAAACAGCACTTAAGCAGGACCTAAGATGCATGCTGCTCCAGCTCAACTCTCTTCTGAGAAAAACTTTTTTCATGGCCAGCAGACAAAAATATGCCCTTCCTCCCTGCCTCACGTTTGTATCATGAAGGAAAACCACTCAAATTAAAATGCCTGAATTGAGACATTATCAGGAGGAGAGTCAGACAAGACGACAGTCTCTTGTTAACATCTCGTTCACTGTTTTCACACCGCCATTTGTGATAAAAGCGAAGTATTAAAGCATAAATTAGTCATAGAACAGCCGCATACTTAAAGCATACGGTCTGCTTGAATTTAAATCGCAGGGTCCTTCCCTATAATCTGAAGTCCTGGATTCATCATGATGGGATAAAAGGCAGCAGGGAAGGGGTGGATCTTCAGAGCTGGCTTCGTTCGAAACCAAATATCCTGACAACAAACAGAGCAGGTATCCTCTGGCTGTGACCCCTGCCCTGGGAATACAGAATAACTGGTGCTTACTGCTATCACTTTGTGGCGCTAAAACTGTAATTTGAGTAACCTGAGGCAAATCATTACGCTGCGGAACATCTTGAAAACGTTAGGGCAATAAGCACTTTGTTTAAAGGATTTGTGAATGCAAATGTGTAATCTACACACTCAGGAAGAAAACCTCAACCTCTTTCTGCTTGTCCTTGCTTTAATCCAACTCACAGGAAATGTCATCCAGCTCCAGTTGACAGTGATTGATAATAAGGATAAAATACCTTTTTACTTCAAATGCCCATCTATCACTATTTAGAATACAAAAGTCCCTTGATGATGCATGAAGGTACATTCGCTTCTCTTAAACTGTTGAGAGATTCATTTCTTTTCATCAAAAGAATAAATCTTACTGTGGATCTTACTGTTAGCAGCAATATGATTGTATCCCACCTTGGATCAGGCCCACTGTGTTTAAATGTACACGTGTTTGATGAAAGACAGCGCTTACAGAACAACTGGCTGATCATGGGGAAATAGCATCATTTTATAGTGAAAAAAGAATATGGTGCAGATAATAAATGACGGAGCTGTCAGAAAAATAAAAATATATGCACTTGAACATGCAGATGAGAAATGGGATCAAATCTTTTGCTACCATTTGACCGGCTTTTCCAAGATGCTTGCCCAAAGTCACGTCAGTGTGCTGGGCTCCAAGTCTCAGTTCCTTGGAGAACACATCAAACGCACATTCATTAAGCACCTTCTTCTATCACTAAACATTAAATACACTTCTCATCGCTAATTTACATATTAACCATTTACACAGGAGCAACTTAAAAAAGCATAATGGCACACGCATGTTGGTGTATAATATCGTACATGCAATATACAAGGTCTCTCCGCAGTTATCATGAGATGCACTGATGTGCTAAAATGGTTTTCACACTATTATTTAATCTGCTCTAAAACTTCTCTAGATCAAGGAGGTTCAAATTTTCCTGTGCCAATAAATCCCATATATTTCTCATACTTTACAAGACAAACCATCGATTTACATTTCCTTGCTCCCTTTTCTATGTATTTTCTTTTACAAAACTTTCAGAAAGACAATGCAAACAAGGATTTTTTTAAGAGATCGAGGATACTTCAAGTATCGAATAAACAAAAACATTCTGAGTGAAGATCAGAAGGGTTACACAAGCCAGTGAAACTTCCACCGACATCATTATGTTCCTCAGATGGGTACCATAAGTGGTGACGGGTTTACCTCGTACTCCTCGCATGACTGACTGCTGGAAAGTAGCTGCAGGATGGGGCCAACTTTCCGGCAGAGACAGGACATTAAACACACAATTAATTGCATGGGATGATGTGCCAGAAGTTTAACAGTCAGTTCTGGCCCATATCAATTCCATCTACTAGTTGGACTCTTGCCCCATATTTGGTAAGGACAATTTTCAGCAGCGGGTCCTATACGTACTCCTTATGCAGCAGTACGTGTGGAAATTCGAGGTTGCAGCAATGCATACTCAATCCCATAAACACACTACCAGTGACGCTGAGTGAAGATCTGCTCTGTTATAATTTAGGATAGATGCTTAATCAGTTGCCTTGATTTCCTAAGCTTTACTACTTTCTAAATGAGCAGCAATATGTAACAGAATTTTCAGCCCAGTTTTAGAAACCTTGATCATTTACCCCATTAAATCAGGAGAAACAGAGGCTGCTAGCGGGAGCATGTTCTGTTTCTTATATGCAATTCTGTGACAGTAAAACATACCGTAAAAATGCATTTGCTGTTTCAGCTGACATAGAACACAATATTCCAAAAGAAAATATTAGCCTTGCCACTGCTACAGCTAGTGATATGTCCCCTCAAATTTAGTACATGCAATAGGCTAGAGGATAAAAACATCCCAAAGATACCAGAAGAATTTATAAGTCAATGATCTGCTTATGTGGAATGGAGACTGCTGATGCAAGCTGCAGTCTTACTGATAAAAAAATGGATTTCCCATAGCATTGCCGATAGCACTGGGAACTAAATGGCCTGAGTTTACTCCCGCTGACTATCTTGTGTTCACTTTGGCTTGCTCTGGAGGACCCAATCAATCACAAGCGCAAGCTGCAGCTGACCCGTAGGCAGCCACAATTAAAACTCAGTTCCCAGTTATTTAAAGGTAGAAAGAGAATTTAACCTGATCTAAGTAAGAGAGAGAGGCCTTGAAATCACTTGCAGTCCTTAAGATGTTATATCACTTTAGACAACCCTTCTCCTTTTAAGCGGTGCTCTTCATTGCCCACAACCTTTAGGAAAACTCACACGCCGATTTTGCAGACGGTTCCTCGCCCAGATGCAGCGTAGATACCGCAGGATGCTCAGGATCCAGAGGATCAGGCCCACAGTTCTTACAGAACTCACTGACTTGCTTTAATGAACTCTCTAAAACTAATTACGTGCTTGCGCTCACAGCACTTTTCCGGGCATTTGACAATTTATTTGCCTGTGTGCTACAGAAAAGCAATCTGCAAGAAAAAAAACCTCTTGGAATAAGCCATGGGTTGCAACACATTTAGAAGCTGGTCGTGCACATCTTTAGAATCGTAGACACAAATGCACTTGGATTGTGAATCTGTTTCTACCCAGGTGCTTCTTGGAGAGGCAAGTTTTACAGAGCTGTATAGTGACGGGGATATGGAGATGGCAGAGGAAGAAGAGACAATCCCAACAACAGAGACAGCACCTCATCCAGGACACAACAGGGGCCATGAACTTCCAGCTACTGCAGAGATTTCACATCTGCGCTTCCAAGTGCTGCTTCTGAGACTCAAAAACTACAGCAGCAAATCACGTCTTGCTACAGGGCGAGCCCACCCGAGCTTTCACCTCATGCTCTCCCTGCCTGGAAATCAGCATTTATTTATCTCACTAAATCACAATCTAAAACTCGTTCTTCTCACATGGTGCAATTTCATTTTTAGGAATTTACAGTAGGGTTCAATTTGGCTCAATGGTTTCTAAATGCACGGTATGTGTGTAAGACAAACCGAACTGCTTCAATACCGCTATTGCCTCTAGACAAATCTGTACTTGAAACTCCAGGTTATAGGGAAGTCAGGCCAGTTACACAGAAAATAATGCAATTAAATAAATTTTTTAAAAATCATAATGACTTCTATTTACTAGCTCTGTATTTTCAGAGGCCTCACTAAAAAAAAAAATAAATAAAAGAAATAATTTTCAATGGATGCTGAATTTCAAAACTTTGTCCACTACATGCTCTGCCAGGTACCCCCAAAATCTTTTATCCTCTAATATATTTTTCAGACTGTGCAGTTTTATCATTCAGAGAGTAGCACTGTTTTTCTCAAAAGGAATGAGTTAAGGCACCAGCAAGTCATATTTCAAGCTGGTCACATTTTTTGCCAACTTCAAGTCTCTTTGTACGGTCTTGTCTGAACCCTCTTCCCCACATACAGCAAGAAACACACGTCTGCTCATGTTAAAGGAAACAACCAAGCAGTCAAGAATTAGTGGAAAAGTTCCTCTCTGAAACAGCAGAAATTAGCTTTGGCTGATGATGCTTGACACCTTCCTTTGACTTAAACAACTGACGATGGAAAACGTTCAAACAGAATCTAGGAAAACAGAAATTGGTATTTCACAGTCAAAATAAAACGATGCAAAAATGCTGGATATACTGGCATATTTTCTAGCTAATAATATGCATTTTCTCAGCACTGAAGGCCCTTCTCCTTTGTAACTGTCTAGAAAAAGATTGTTTTCTGTACACTGAAGCAGGTTTTTTTAGCATCACGTGCACGCCCACTTTTCAGATCTGTTTTAGAAACATACAATGTTTTTTACTCACAAAGTTACATGAAGAAAGTAATTACCATTTCGATAAAACAGGACAGGATGACAACAATTCAATTGTTGCCCAAATCATGAGCTTTTCAATTCAATCAAGAATTCATTCTCTGTTTTGGTGACAGCTACTGTTGGGAAGAAAACTGTGGTTAATCGGGCAACAACAACAAACCAAACACTCTTACAAAAAGCAGAATTCTTTTAGAGTCGAGTTTCTGGGCTCCATTCCTTTCTCTGCAGAGTGAACATCTACATAGCACAAACTCTGGAGAAAAAAACGCAAAACACCAACCACTGAAAAAGACAAATCATTTCAGTTTTTCAAGCCTGTGTTTCAATCATTATATAGAAGAATGTAGGGATTAAACATGATTTACACTCTAGCTCATTTGGAAAAAAGAGCAAATACTTGAAAGCTTGCTAAAACAAATTAAATTATACAAATATGGCCTGTTATGTGCAGACCAAGAGGCATGCCTTGCCAGATGCCATACTTTAACACAAGTTCTGCATAACACAGCACACCTCTAAGTACTGCTCCTTTTAGCTACTGAGTCCAACTGCATTATTAGGTTGTAATCAGCCCTGTTCAGCAGATCATTCACCAAAGATATTTTGAAGTAAGGAAATCCAGCAAAAATATCTGAAAAAAAACATCACCAGAACCTGCCTTTTGTGAGATCACTGCACAGCAAACATGAGAGCTGAATTTTTAAGCGTAAACCTCCCATCTTATGGGCAGGACCTGGCGCTGCCATCGCGGGCAGTGGCCGTGTATTCGCTGTCACATCGTGCTGCCCCATCGCAGACGTCTTGCTCTTATTCTTTTTTCCTGCTTTTCCCTGCCTGGTGCAGACAGACCTGGTTTTAAAATTGCCGGGCCCTTTGGGTCTATGAGACCAGGGCAAACCCAACAGCTTATCAAAAACAACGCTCCATTTTTTCCAGCCCCATTGCCCTTTCCATTAATGGGATCCTGCTTTATTCTGCTGTTCTTTGTGCTTAAATCCCTTGGGCTCCTCGGGCAGTGACTGCTAAATTATGAAATGATTTTGAGAGGTTTGGTTAGATGTACCAATTTGTTCCATGATATCTTTTTCCAGGTATCATACGGGGAACATCAGCCCCTGAGGGTGCCACTCTCCCGGTCCCTACCCTTGGCTCCTTCAGACCACAGGATTTTAAGCAGTACTTGCCCAGAAAAAAAGGTTCTTTCCTTCTTCTTCTTGTTTTAAGTTTATTAATACTGTCACATCAAATCTCAATGCAAAGTGATGTGAAATGTCGTACACTAAAAATAATGTGTTGGAAATGGGTCAGCACTGAAATATTTGCACTGTCTACAAACCAGTTTATTATTTCCTCCAGTTTCAAGCTCTTTTAACCCAATTCTCAAGTATACCAACACAATGGGGAGTTAAATTCTGATGAATTTTAGGAGAAATACAGACAGAACTGAGTATTTAGGTCACTGTTAGCTAAGTTATTTTGAGGGGATTTCATCACTTTTGTGTGAAATAATCAAAATGCCTGCTTTTGACTTCACTACTCTGGTGCTTAAGGTTCCATACAAGCTGACCAGGTGCCCACTGGGCACTCACAGCAAGAAGAGGCAGGAGGACCAAAAGACCACTGTTGAATAATTTAGGTTGGAAGAGACCTTGCAAGGTCATCTGGCCCAACCCTTCCCCCAAACCAGGGAAAAAAAGGGTTGAAAAAAAAAAAGGAGAAAGATGGTTTGTAAGTTTTAATAAACTCACATAGAGAAAGGGAGATGATGAAGATGGCTTGAGAGACAGAAAGGAGAATTGTTTCAAAGGTATGTAATGAGCTGACAGAAAGCAAGCAAAGACAAGGAGTGATGTAGTTCTCACTGCCTTTACAGGGAACATGGACATATCCGACAAATTGGCTCTGAGGGAACTACCAAACAAGCAGATACATTGTGGGAAGTTTACCCAGTTATTACAACCACGTACTTCTGCGATGCGCTAAGATGCAGTAACGGGAAAGTACCTCTGCTCCAAGAGATGCGCGCAGTTTACCAAAATAAACACAACCACAGTCAAAACCATCCAAATAGCTGTCATCTTCTCAGTAAATAATTAACATGAAGCTGGAGTATTACTCTGGGAAGTAGCTGGCTTGGGTTGTGCTGGGTATTGAAGAATGACACCCTCAGTCCTCCACAGCAAGGACAAACGCCCATTCCAAGTTATTTACTCACGCATCCTTCGAGGAATGGCTCCAATCCACCTGGCACCCAGAAACGTAGGAAAGAGTGTTATAACATTTTAGAGTCTAAAGTGCAGGCACAATGTGCCAAACTGAGGTAACAGATGGGGATCCAAACATTGCTAAGTGCTACCTAGCAATGCAACATATGCAGTGCCTGGAAATAATGACATCATCTAATGAATGAAAAAGTCTTGCACCAATATTCAAATTGCATGCTTAATCAAGACAAAAACTGGAGACCAGCAACGAACAACTGTACCAAAGGTAAGAAAGGGAATAGTGCCAGGAAAAGAAAAGAATGACAGAAGAAGTGTGGATTCTTTGCAGTCCTCATCTTTCCCCCTTTCTGCTTCAACAGTTTTTGGCAGGCGGATAGAGACAACCTGTGAGATAGTTTTGTGTTGAGAGTTTTGGAAGGGTAGGCTTGTATCCAAGAATTTAAGATAAAAAGCTAAGTGGACTTGCAGAATACATCCGTCTCCTGGAAGCTAAATATGTATTGTACAATTTGAGGGTCGTCAGTTGGACTTTTTAATTGTTAAGCATGTATGCATTTTATGCATCTTTTATTTATATTATTTGGGGGGATTATGATGAAGTGAAAAAATTGGTACAGAATGCTGAACACCAAGCTTGAAAATTCTGGCCTTCAGTAAGATGATGAAAACACTTTTTACTGATTCAACTTTCATTCTAAACTCATGTAATTTAATCAGATACGTTCACAGCTAGAATTGCTGCATGCTGGAAATCCTTCCTGGCAATATAGAAGCTACCACTTTACCATTCCACAGATAATTTTCTCATTACATTATATACTACAGTTCGAAAAATCTCAGTTATATTTACAAGAGTACAGTACAACCAGTGATTGTAAAAATATGCATAATGCATAGCTAGCTTGCCCAAGCAATTAATGTGATTATGCATGCAAAGCAGGTAAGTGCAAGAATTGGGTTGCTATGCAAGCTGTGCAAGTGCACGCACAATTCTGCACACCTAATGTTTTGGGAGGTTTGCCCACTCGGGGAGATTCTGAAGTTCTGTTTTGCAATCACAGCCTAAAAATAAAAGTAAGATTATTTCCTGTGCCATAAACTGACCTAAGCACCAGTGCTATTTTCCCAAAATAATTAAATGTTAAAAGCTTTAATTAAAGAATATAAATCAGGGTGAATCATTTCAGACCAAGGCAGGCTTACAATACAGAATGCATTTGTTGCTGAAAGTCTGCAGGAGAACAAAGCCATAAAAATGCCATTCACACCTTTTAATTGGTACATTTGAGTATTCCTTTTATTGTTCTGCCAAACTAGCAATGGTACCACTTTCCTTCTATAAACATTTTCAGACCTGCTAAACTTCAATCCGAGCGCCGACAATGACAAGTGACGGTCTCTGCTTCCCTGAAGTCCCACTCAAAACAAAGCGACTCTTTGCCCTGAAATGCCTGAAGCATACCTGAGGTTGGAATTTAATTCTCTTCAATACTGTATTTCCTTCCATTTCAGGCTCTTAGATAGGGATTTTTATTTGTTTATGTATTTATTTTGGGGATAGAAAATATTATTGGTTCCCTTGAAATGGCTGTGTTATTACATGGCAAAGGAGCCGGCGTGGATTGAAAGTGGGGAAACAAATTTGTGCTTCTGCTGAAGGGCAGAACAAACCTTCTCTCGCCTTCTCCTTCCCCCTCCGTGCTCTGAACAGCAGCGTGAGGGGTATCCGTAGATGACTGGCATAAGAATATATTTATGGATTGCAAACGCAGAGAACTAGAGCAGGGTAAATGCAATCAGATTTACAGATGAACTCAAGGCTTCTGTAAATCCGGACTACAATAGAAATTAGAGTGAGATAGAGAGTGGGGGGAAGAAGGTTTCTTGAATTTGAAAGCCAAGATTCAGATTCAGCTCAACAATATTTGCAAGGCTTTTGTTACCTCTTCCTGCACATTCAAACAGTCAGGTTTTGTACCTAACATTGAGGAATAAAACAGCAACAGATTTTGTGCTTGTAAATAATTTCCAACTGTGTATTCAATTCTAAATTTCAGTTTATACTGTGCTGGGTAGTAGTGTAACAGTCAAACACAGAAAAGGAAACTAAAGCATGGGATAATACAGAAATCCAGCACCACAAGTTACGGCAATAATCCCAACCCAAAAAGAAAGCAAAACCCCAGAATGATGCATCGAAGACTTAGAAGCAATTTCAAATATGGAACCACTCCAAGGATTTTGTGGTCAACCTTTAATAAAGAACTCCTCAAAAGATAGTATTTGAATTATTTACTCAAGTGAATAGAGGATGAGGTAGATGAAAATAAGTAATCAGAAATACCTCTTTTTAAAGTTGCATTCTAATAGTAGAATATTGCTAAATAATAGTAATTAATATCCTCATAAGTGTTACGTATGCATAAACAAGCATGCCAGCTATTCCTCCATCCCTGCAAGCACAATATGGGTCTACATCTGGTCTCAAGAAGCAACGGGCAGATCTCAAACGGTTTGGCTGTTCAGTTCAGATAAGCGCCCAGCAGCACGGGTCCCCATCCAAAGCTTATTCAACCTACCCGAACCTTTCGGGCCAGCAAAATGAAGCTGGCAATCCAGTCAGAACAGGCGTTTGCCCAACGTTTCTGGCACTTGCTGCTTCCAGTTGGGCTAGAGATACTGCAGGAATAATCCTTCTCTTTTGACATTTCATGTTGTCGTGGTGGCAGGGAGCTGGACATGTGGAGATGCACAACATGCAGAATGAAAGAGAAAAACATTTAAACAATCTGAAGCAGAGTTTGCAGCAAAAGCCCGGTAGCCAGGAGCTGCGTGCTGCTCTTTGTCACCCATCCATGGCATTACAATCGCATCACCAAATATATTTTTTTCAACCCTTTTAATCCTTAGGACATCATCACATGAACAAATCGCTTCACAACCTGAAATCTGGGGGCCAAACGGTGCCGGTCTCACTCTGGTGTTGGAGGGGAGCGCCCCGCCGTGCTCAAACAGCCCTGCCCGAGGCATTCGGTGCAGCACGGCGCAGCCCCCAACCCCGCTGAGACCTTGCACAAAACACGCTGGAGCAGCGTTGCAGGGGCTGCACCCAGACTGCACAATGCAGCTGGTGCAGGGTCCTGGCCCCCAAGTCACCCCCATCAACTGTGCAGTGAAGCGGGCTGCGGATGCTGGTGGGGGGATCCATCAGGGTCTCTACACAAAGCAGGGGATGGAAGGGGTTTGCTGCACTCGGGGATCTCACTGTGCAATGGAGAGATAAGGCATGATGGGGCTGGGGAAAGCATCACGTACCCACTGATGGAGCCTCCCCTGGAACGGCAGAGGAGGAACAAACCTCCGGAATGAGTCAGGAGTGAAACTGGTGAAAAATGCGACTGCCTGTAACAGGGAGAGGCGACCTTTTCAGCACTAAGTATCTCTGAAAAATAACAGCTTCTCGTGTAAGACCAGTATTTGTGTCAGTATCTCCTACGATGATACTGATGCACCACCCAGCATTTGCAAAGCACCTGTTTACTGACCACAAAGTATATAAAAAGAACTGCTCCTCCGCTAGCCCGTGATTTCACATTAATGGCACGATGCAGAGAAGGCTTTCAAATAGCACATGAACAACGAAAGCTATTGCACACCTGTGGACTTTCCGGGTAGCACATGAATGATAAAGTATCTGTTATGATCAGCTAGGTAAGCCTAGGAGGATTGCGGAGTCACCTGAGGAGGTGAAATAGCAGTTAAAACTAAATCAATAAATGTAAAAACAACAGCAACAAAAAACACAAGAAAGAAAAAAAAAAAAAGTGTAAAAAAAAAGAAAAAAACCACAAACGCCAAACCATTCGATGATTTGATGGTGCTGAGAGGACGACAGATTTTCCCCTGGAGATGGGAGACAAGATTTTCTGGCCGGGCGAGCTCCGATGCGGGCAGCAGGCATGACCAACGCGGCCGGGCAGGCAGCACGGTCCAGCAGACCGTGGGAGCCACTGCGAGCCAAGAACTCGCCGGCTCTAACCCGAGATCTGTCACCATTCACTGCACAGCCTTGGGCAAGTTACTTAACCTCCCCGTGTCTCAGTTTCACCATCTGTAGGACTGGGCTAACGCTAAACTTGGCGAGCAGATAAGGGTATTCAGAGGCTTAATTAAGGAGAGCTAGAGTGATTAAGTTCCAGCTGCTCCATTTGTGGCTGCAGACTCACTGCCCAGCATTGTGTCCCCGCACTACGGCACTCGGGCCAGCAAAGCATCCACAGAGGAGGGATGGGGAGGAAGGCTCTGCTGCAACACAACCTATGGGTCAGCATCTTTCAGCTCCAGCGTGCTGACTTGGCATCGCCGTCCTCCAAGCCCTTGGGGGAGAAAAGCCCGTCCCTGCCAGCCTGTCGGAGCCGGGAACAGAGCCGAGAACAGAGCCAGGTTGTGCCTCCAGGCAGAGCCCCAAGGAGAAATGAGCCGCCTGCCCCTCCACGCACGGGAGCCAGGTACACCATGCTCCGACCGTGTGCTACAAGCCACGATGGAAACGCAAAGGCCTGAGAGTTGTGCTCCATCTGCCCTCCCGAAGCGCTGCCGACCGGCATCCAAGCGCCCCTGGCCGCAAGCCCAGGAAAGACCTGAGCACAGCCTGAGAGCCTAAGGGAGCTGCTTGGTCCATCCCACTCGGGAGCCGAATCATGGACTGGGGCCACCAGACAGCACCCGGACTGAAAAACTGAGGGCTTTTGCATTAAAACCAGCTCTAGTTTAGTTGTTGTTTATCCCACCACATACTCACGTTAGTCCTGAGCGTAATGCCTGAACTCCCTCACAGAAGTCTCCCCACTTCTGCTCGTGGCATCTCTCCTCATCGTTTTGATTCTGTCATCCTGTCTCTGCGCCTCCCTCTTCCCACACGGTCCCTCACTTTTCTGGCAGTTTACAGTGAACTTTTAGGGGTCATCAAATATCCAGAAAAACGCAGTCCATCCTTCAGCTTTTCTCCTGAGACAGTCCATTTGAAAGAGGGGTTCATGCCCTTTTCAGTATTTATAGGACTTTTCAGGCTAAAGAGGATCCATATATGTATATATAGATACTAAGCGTATCTTGGAATAAATGTCAAGGTACAAGTGATTGCACAAGTTGCAAGGAGACTCTTTAGCAGGGAATAGAAACTATTCCACTTGCTATCAGCAATCATTGCATCACCAAAGAACGAAACTAAGATGACACGGTAAAATGGCATGGTTATAAGTCAATCCCTATAAATCCATGAGCAAACATCACTTCAAAGATCCACGCCTGAAACCGGATGACAGAAAATAAGTTCCCTTATGTATACATCATTTATTTTT
The DNA here is from genome assembly GCF_036013445.1 of Caloenas nicobarica. Taxonomy (NCBI): domain Eukaryota; kingdom Metazoa; phylum Chordata; class Aves; order Columbiformes; family Columbidae; genus Caloenas; species Caloenas nicobarica. Next base: position 11,962,689 of record NC_088259.1, read on the forward strand.
TAAGCCTTCTTGACAGTGCTCCCACTCCTCCTGTGACCTTTTTAGTGTGACGAATCCATTTACATTTTCCCAAAACTGCACGTGGTCAGAAATGCACTCCTGTTTGGGACTCAACTGTAACAACCAGAGGGCTTTGATTTAGGAAAGACTACAGAACACTTGCCCACTGTTCCCAGCACATTCGGCCTAGGAATACACATCAGTATTTGAATTTTCCACGTCAGCAATATTAATGTCTATTCCTGCACAGCCCTTGCCCTCTGGGAAAAAACCTCCCAGACATGGCGCACTGAACAAAAGAAGCTCCTGCATGAAACTCTTTCTCACTTGGCTTTTGTTTTTTTAAACCCTTTAATATCCTATTAACCTGGCACATAGGCTGTCTCTGCAGACAAGGCAGAACCGTGTCAGACCAACCCACACAGGGCAGCAGAGGGTCAGGAAGAACAGGCTCATAGGTACAGAAAACCACAATGTGTGGGTGCAGGGTCATTTTTGTGTTAGCTGGTATCACCACCATACTGCATTACTGGTGTCAATAGACTGTCATCAGCCCTTGCCACAGGAGGCCAAATACTGTGTTGCTGACTCTGAAACCCAGCAGGAACCAGCCAGGGTTTTATCAGAGTAAATACCAAGAGAGGATTGCAGTATTTGGCTCAGAGTTTTCACAAGCAGCTTTAATTCTCTCTGCATCTTGTGACCTAGGTAATGAAATAACATTTAAAACTCAATTACAGCATCTAAAATACAGATCTCTCTTTTAACATCCAGACGTCTACGGTACCACAGATTTAATATGGTCATGACTAAACAGATACTTAGGAAATCGTGTACACTAGCTGACGTTGATTGATAAAGGATTCATATTTCAGGTGTTTGGCATCCATAGGTTTATGCATGTTGCAACCAAAAAGTCTGTTTCTTGCTCAAAGATGAGTAACTACAGAAGCCTCTGTGCTTTGCCTCCATGGCAAACTGGAGAAGTGGACAAGTCAATCTCTCCTCCGTTTACAATGATTTCCAATGACTCAGATTCTTTGCATGTTTGCACCACAGTGAAACGACCACAATACCTTTCACTTTGAAGAAATAACTCCAGACTTGCATAAAAACTCAGATCAGAGCCTAGTCCAAGGAAGGCAAGAAAACACACAAACTCTTCTTAAAACACCACATCCCATGCCTGCAGTTTCTTACAGAGCAATGCACATCACTGTATTAGAGGTGACTATTGCCATTAAGAAGCATAATTCAATACAACAAAAGGTGGCAAAATTGAGCCCAGACTGATCAAGACTTACCTTCCAACTGACAATATTGCTGAGCAGCGAGGCACAGAGCGCAGGCGTAATTTGGTTTCCTGCAGCCCCACGCTAAATGACGGCTATCAGTATTCCAAACAGCGGCTGAGAGTTTTATTTCCCCCAGGAGCTTCTCCGGGTCATCCCTGACAGTTACAAAAGTGCTTCACCGTTTGGGTTGCATTGAGCAGATGGTCACTGACCAGAGATTAGTCCCGGAGCCTGGGGTCAGTGTCCTGCCAAACAAACACCTCCAAAGGCTGTGACAGCCACCCCAGGACAGCACTTTGCTGAGTGCTATAGGCAGGTGACTCGCTAGACACCGTTACTGTACATGTTCTCTATAGTACTCTCTATAGTACAGCCAGAGCTCGCCTGATATATAATTTATATCCCTGCGACTTCACTGCCTGGCACTACAATATCGCTTTTGGCTTTGGGTCGCTCAGAACAGACTGTCGAAGGAAATGGAGGGCGCGCAGAGGTGGTGGAAGAGAATGATTAAAGCCCGGACCATCCTCGCGCTGCAAGAGCTGAGTCCCCACAACTGCGTTTCAGCCAACTCACATTTTTCAAGCCTCAGATCAGCATGACAACATCCATCTCTTCTCATAGGTTTATTTTTGTTCCAACAAAAGGAAAAAAAAAAAAGAGATTGTCAAGATTAAAAATGTCAAAAAGCTGGTGGGCTTGCAGAACACAAGCTGGTATTTCGGGACCCGGCTATTGTGGCTATGCTGTGGATGGTGCTATTTATTTTCCTTCTCCTGATGTGGTTTTGAAGGTGAGTTTTTGCACTGACCTGATTATCATGGAGATTTTGTGCATACAAAGCAGAAAGGAGCCCCATCTTTACAGGTCCAGACTCTCTGAATGGTGCCTATTTTCACTAAAACATGAGGACCAAGTCTTTCTAAGCAATGTGTCTCTATTGGTTTTGACTTGAGGTTCTCCCAATTTCAGTAGGGTTTTGCTGCCATAGAGGGAAGACAATGATAATGTTACTTTGTAAGATCCTAGACAAAAACCACTTTTTACTGGTAAAGGTAACGAAGGAATGAAGCTGAGCTTTGCTCTAGTACAACAGTAATTTTAAATACCATTTCCCATACTAATAGAGTACAGCAAGAACTACTCTTAGGACAAGAGCCAAGCGTACAGTACACACCAGCCAAACACCCCACAGGAAGCCGTGCCCTCCTAACCTGGGTCTATACAGAGCAGAGGAGAAGAAAGGAAAAAAAAAAATAAAAGTAGATGGAAGTAAGTTGCTGAAGGTAACCTGGAAAGTCCCTATCAGAGCCAGAACTACAGTCCCTTGACCCCTGTCTTAGTGTCTTCAAAACCATCTGCACCATAACAGCAAGCAACCGTCTGCAGTCACCTTGTTTCAGGGAGCTGAAAAATAAAGGAAAATGTATGAAGACATTTTACACTTTCAAAGAAGAGAATCTTCTTTCCTCTGATTACAATATCCTATAAAGAATGGGTACATGTTGCTTAGATACGGTACTACACATCCAAAAATAGGTTCCTAACTGTTTTCAATTAAGAATTACACAACAGTATTAGTTTGGGGACACTTTTAATTCTTGTTTACTCAATTCCATTTTAATCTACTTTCTCATATGTGTTTTAATTTGTCTATGCATTTAATTATGCACTTCTGTGACACAGTATTAAGTCAGATCTCAATCCTGCAAACCTTACAAGCTTGGTTAACTTAATGTACGTACAGTCACACTGCGAATTTAGGGATGTTGCACTGGAATGATCAGGGCTTCGCTGCTCCCCGTTTGCAGTGATGTCTGCCTCATTCACTCTTATTATTCTTTGATATTCTTTTATTTATTTTGGCATTCATGCATTTATTTCCAAGACAACACATCATTTGAATTTAAAAGACAAAACTCTTCAGGAATTTAATGCAATGAAAGATATGGACTTCTAAAAAGATGAAAATCAGGAAGTTATCTTCGTGTCAGAAAAGTTCATTTAAAAAAAAAAAAAAAATCACACCTAGCCCGCCTTGAAAACTATTTTATGGTCACAGCTTGAAATCTGTTTGGAATTACCATTATGGCAACATAGCTCCTCTGTAGCATTGTTTCTGTGTGGCTAATAGATCTCTGAGGGTCAAGTTCTGAACCCAGCCCTAGCAAAACAGCATCTCCTGATAAACAGCTTCCCCAGTGTCTACCAACCTCCATGCAAAATTCTGGTCCACTACAAACAGACATCTCTAACTACATTTAGGACTCCAAATGTTCTCAAATATCTGATACTGTGGCTTCAAGCAACTGTACAGCCCAACCCACAGCAACTGGTCATCAGGATTTCTTTGGAAAAATACCAATGAACTTTAACAGCCAACATGCTGCAATAGCAGGGGAAGCAAACGTTGTAGTTCAAGTCTTGAGAACAAGCACAATTCCCAAGCACATTCTCAATTCAGGCTTTGTCTGTACAAATCTCTTCTTGCTTGCAATCTTAGTGATACTGGAAGCTTTCCACATTTACTTTGGGCTTCCACCTCTTTTTGCGTCAGTTACTAAACAACCCTCATCCTCCTCAACACATGGGCAATGCCTCCTGCACACCAGCTCTGTTTCCACCCACTGCTGGTACAAGTGACCCAGACCAGCTGTCACATTACGTGGCAATAGCTAATGTCATGTTTTATCCCAGTAATTACCTAGAAACTTGCACCAACTCGGCAGCAACAACAAATAACCAAAACCCCAGCGCCGGCCAGAGGATTGCTGTGGAGTAAAGATGCCGTATTTCTGTGCAGGTTTTCCCATAAATAAAGATGTATTTGAGTGCTGGAAAGGAAGCAACAGTCCTACTCCACACGCTGAAATGAACTATTTTACACACAAGCCCCTAAGGGTGACTTTTCCTGTAACAAACTGATAAAGCATTGGAGAAAACTGGACAGATTTCAGATGGTAGGTCTGCTCATACCTATTGCGCAGGAACTCCTACCAAGTGCCAGACGCACGGAAAATTTGGAAGTGATTCAAAAAAAAGACAGACATCAAAAACTGTCTCTGACAAATACAGTGAGGTAGTAAAAGAAGGTATGTGCGCTCAAAGTGAGAGAAATGAAAGCCCTATTGTGGTGTGCTAATTGGAGTATCGCCGTGCTGCTTTCTCAAAGTTAGTAGAACATTAAAGGAATTATTTGTCTTTGTTTCATCAAACAGACCGTCCCAAGCAGTGACTTTTGTTGGCAGGAGAAGCCCCAAACAAGGCCTTCCCAGACACCCAGATAACTTTCTGGAGGAACCAGCACCACTAACCGCAAACTGGGGGCAGAGAAGCTCCAGGGACACCTTACTGCAGCCTTTCCATACCTAAAAGGGGCTGATAAGAAAGATCAGGACAGACCTTTTAGCAGGGCCTCTTGTGAGAGGACATGGGGTGATGGTTTTAAACTAAAACAGGGCAGATTCAAGCCAGATATGAGGAAGAAATTTTTTACATTGAGGGTGGTGAGAGCCTGTCCCAGGTTGGCCAGAGAGGTGGTGGATGAACCATCCCTGGAGACATCCCAGGCCAGGCTGGGTGAAAATGTCCTGACCTGGGTGAAGATGTCCCTGCTCATGGCAGGGGTTGGACTAGATGACCTTGAAAGGTCCTTTCCAACTCAAACTATTATATGATAAGCTACTCATAGCAGATCCTGCAGCTTTTCATACCATCACTGCTGCCTTTCCTTGCTGTGGTTTACTCGGCACCGGCACCACAAGCAGCACCGATGGTTCAGTTCCATCATCAGCGTCCTGAACGAGAACCCACAAAACAGCAAGACACAAAAGACGCCTTTCCCAGAACTGTTACTTCCAGTTGGCTGAAAAATGAATCATTATACATTTCTCTTCCGCACTCTGAAGATAAGCTTTTCAAGGCAAAAACCAGCATTATTTGTGTGTTGGGGAAGTTTTGTAGTAGAGTTAATAAATGCACAGATTCTGAAGCACAAGATACAGCAAATAAAATGTGTCCATGTGCTACCAAATACCAGCCAAAGCTGCCCATATATACTGCTTGCCAGAATTTCTACTTTGAGTATATATCGTTTATACATTGAACAATGTGTTGGTGACATTTTGAACTAGAATTCGCTTTCATTCCCTGATCTCCAAAACGTATTTCAAAGCAATCAAATTCTTCCGATGCAAACACTTGAGCATATAACGCATTTTGCTTGAGTATTTACAAATGTTTTCCTTATTCATGAACCACCTTGCAAGCAGGAACTGGTTTGAACAAGTATTCCTGAAAAATGAAGAATAAGTTACAGATATGATTGTTCGTTAATCCCTTTTCATATGCAATATTCAAAGAGTTCTTCTTTCAAAGGTGTTTTGAGAATGAATTCAATCACTTGTATAGTGCTGCAAAGGTGTAATACCGCTATCTAAGTATTAGGTATTACTACACTACCAGGGTCTAAGTGTGCTTGGGGCCCCTCTTAGAAACATTCATGCCCGGCACATCTGAAAGGAGAAAGCAAAAGCAGCCATAGAAAAGACAGTTGAAAACCTGTGTAGCATATTTTTCCACTCAAATATTGCTTTTAATGTATAATCAATCTTTATGGTCCGTTGCTGCAGGGAAGGTGTAATAGAATCAAGTTTTCATACAATTGCAAGTTGTATGAATCTTTCAAAAACAAGATTATAGCATTCTTCATTCCAAATCAATATCGATTATTCCGTAAGTTACATATAAATTGCTTTCAGTCTCATACATTTCATGTCATACGAATATACTTAATAATGGGAAATATTCCTTCTACCACATTAACAGTGCCATCCTACTTGATGAGGTCATTTAATGAGAAAGAGTATTCCCCTCCTTTTCTCATATATTATTTTATATTTATTTTAGCCAACACGTGTATCCTATTTTACTCGTTACAGTTGATCTGCGCAGAACTTTCCAAAGAATAAAGTATTTTGTGACACACAACTTGCCAGTCCTGACCAAAAGGGCATTGCTTTTAATGCTGGTTATTTCCCCACTTCAGGACTGAGCCCATTCTGAAGACACGTTAGTCAAACTCTCTCAGCAAGAAGCAGAATTCGAATTATTTATACTGAGGAAAGAGTCATGAATCATGCAGGAAACCAGCCAGAGGAGGCTGCCCAACACTGCGAGCGCCACATGGGCGCTTGGCCAGCTGGTTTCTACCCATGGCCCTGGAAATTCACACGTGGCTTGAAAACATCAAGGTAAGTGAAATCTCTGTTCCATCTTCCTGCTGTTTTCTCTCCAATTCCAAAGTATACTTTAAATAAATAAATAAAAAGCAACAGCGAAATTTATGTTCTCAATGGATTGGAGATAAGACGTAGGGCAAAGAGCATGAAAAGTAACAAGTCGTTTGGATGAAAATGGGGAATTCAGCAGTTTCCTCCTCGCTTGGCCACTCAGCCAGAATGGTGCAGTTCGCTGCGTCTAATCTTATATTCTGCCACTGTAGCTTTAGATGTGGCCAACGCAAGAGTCTGTTTGATCGTCAGTTATTAAAGCATATTTCGGCAAAAGGAAATACAAAGTTCCCTTTGCCATAAAATGTTTTGTATTATCTTTCATGGTTTTAAACCATAAAATAGTCCTTACATTTTATCTCAGCATTTAATGCTTTTTAAGTTTACATTTGAGTTGTGATGATTAACTTTAACAAACAAAGTAAACTGCATGTGCTTTTTTAGCCCCTAAGGACAGTTATTGCTTAGAACATAACTGCAAAGATATTTTTACATTGTAGGAAACTGAGTATAATGTATATTACAGCTCATTTTCCAACACTGGATTGCATCATAAATATACTTTAAGCTGCCAGTGTTAAAATGATAGTGGAAAATTAAAACAAGCATAACCCACATTATTTAAGATGAATTTTATAGCCAAGAACGAACCAAAATGAAATAAAAACACAGCATTTGCGGCCAAGAAAATTTGGTAGAAATAATATAAAAAACTGTTAAGGATAAAACCTACTTAGCAAAAAAAAAAAGTAGATGAAAACATTTGCCATCTGTTGAGAACATGGAACTGGTTTCCCTGTTACAAGCAGTAATCTTAAAGCCAGGGATTAATATCGGCAGCCGTGTCACCTCCTGCAAGCCCAAGCAGAAGGGCTGGGAGCTCCGTCCGTCTGCAGCAACACCCCCCGGGACCCCATGCCGGCCCTGCACAGAACCGGGGGGGTTCTGCAGCCACGGGACCACCACGGGGGGTTCTCCAGCCACAGGACCACCACGGGGGGTTCTCCAGCCACGGGACCACAACGCGGGGTTCTGCAGCCACGGGACCACAACGCGGGGGTCTCCAGCCACGGGACCACAATGCGGGGTTCTGCAGCCACGGGACCACAACGGGGGGTTCTGCAGCCACGGGACCACAATGCGGGGTTCTGCAGCCACGGGACCACAACAGGGGGTTCTGCAGCCACGGGACCACAACGCGGGGTTCTCCAGCCACAGGACCACAATGCGGGGTTCTGCAGCCACGGGACCACAACGCGGGGTTCTGCAGCCACGGGACCACAATGCGGGGTTCTCCAGCCACAGGACCACAACAGGGGGTTCTGCAGCCACGGGACCACAACGCGGGGTTCTGCAACCACGGGACCACAACGGGGGGTTCTGCAGCCACGGGACCACAACGCGGGGTTCTGCAGCCACGGGACCACAACGGGGGGTTCTCCAGCCACGGGACCACAACGCGGGGTTCTGCAGCCACGGGACCACAATGCGGGGTTCTCCAGCCACGGGACCACAACGCGGGGTTCTCCAGCCACGGGACCACAACGCGGGGTTCTGCAACCACGGGACCCGCCACAGATATCTTCTCGTGTCCCACACGAGCTGGGGAGCAGAGCCGGCTGATCAGCAGGTGGAGATCCAAATGTCAACAAGTCTCCCCAGCTCACCCGGGATTGAGAGAAAACAGAAATTGGCTGGAAATGGCTGGGTTTGGGAGTTTGTTCTGGTTTGCTTGCTTGTTTGTTTGTTTTTCCCTTAAAGGATGAGAACATTAATTCACCTCAAGCCCAAATCAGTTGTTGTGGCTGAAACTCCTATCAATGCGGCAAACCATGAAGGCTGAGGAATTTTCCTTTAAAAATATTGATGCATATTTGATCAACATTATATTCTTTTCACATACATACAGATACACTTACAAGATTTATAAAAATCCTTATACTAATTACCGCCTATAATTAGAGATCCTTCACAGGTTTAACAGTGCATGAGCACATCACATAAACCAGCACTGCTTAGTGCCACTTCGGACCACAGGAGAGAACAGAACATTGGCATGCTGGAGTGTACGGAATTAAAATATATTGGCCTTGTCTTATACACTGATGTTGGTACCAAAGATCTAAAAGGTAACGAGGTAACGAGTCTCTGTTTAAGAACACTGAGGACCGAGTCCAGGAGCCTGATTTTACATCAATAAACCTGACTGCTGCAGCAACAAAATAAAAAAGCTATAGCTAGTTCAAGACTTTCGGCAGAAAGATGGATTTCTGTCTTGACATCAAATTTTTGTTATGTAATAACACATTATCACGGTGAAGATTCTTCTGCATTTTTGCTCTGCAAGTTCTCAATAGCCCAATACATCTTTTACCTTTTTCTATTCACTACCTCCAAAATATCTTTGAAAAACTACCAGAATTTGCAATGTCAAGTATAAATGGAATCAGATACTGGGATTTTACAACAGTGTGAAGTATTACAAAAGATCATAATCAATACAGAATATCTGAAGGAAGTACATAGGGTCTTTCACTGATCATTGCAAGCATTTATCAGAGAAGAACCAAACGTCGAATATCCACTAACCACATGTTACAGACCACTGCCAATGAGAAGTTTGGGGCCTTTTTCTGAATTTTTTAGCTGACTTGTTTTCTTTTGAAAAGTTCATAATGAATAAGATTCTCACCTTTTTAAATCAGAAATTTTAATTCGCTACACAGTCTTGCCAGGACAAAAATACTTATTTTTTTACAGTACAGTCTTTCAAAAAAACAAACAAACAAAAAACCCAAAAAAACCTGTATGGATTTTGATTCCCGTTTAACAACTGTGGTTTACTTTCTTTCTTCAGAGAGAAGACCAGTGCCTTTCATTCAACATGGTTAACAATGATTAACATTGTAAGTTTATCATATGTATGTCATAAAATCAATGGCTAATTTATAAAATGATCCTATTTGTTGTTTCATGAGGCATCTATTTTCTTTCCTTAGTCAAATGCAATGTTGTTCTAACAGTTAAAATTAATGCCACATCACTCATCATTAAGCTTCTCATATTTGAAGTTAGCTCATCAAAGCTGAGCCTGATTTGGACATAACATTCTTGAATAAACATTCCTCCAAGTCTGGACCTTGCTTGCCATTAAACTGATACTGTCTGACCTCATTTTGCTACAGAAAACCAGCTCCATTTGTAAACTGAACAGAAATCTTACTCACTGACCTCTGAAGCATCTCAACGCCATGTTTATATTTGTTTATTATTACAAATATCAGCTTGCCTGGTGAACATGACTCCCAAAATATTTTATTTATATGGTACTGTGCTTTATGGTCTTTAAAATATTTCCTAAGTTGACGTATACTTCAGTGAACGCTCCATATATTTTCCACCTTAAAGACTCTCACAATCTAGGTCATTTTGAATGAAGTCACTGTATTTGTTAAGCCTTCTCTTGTTTTGTTTTTAACTCAAAGACCCTAAGTAGAAAATACATAGGAAAAACGGGAATGAAAAACAACTTTATGTTATAATACAGAATATTTCACTAGTATTTCACTGGTGAGGGTAAATAGGGTAGAGGTGAGGAAGAACTCAAATAAAAACAATTCACGGAGAGGAAAATGGGCAAAGTAACCTTTCTCACACCAACGGCCATTGCTCGATAGACAGAAAACATGTACATCTCCAATTAAGCCACAAAAATCATTAGTATTTCTGATGCATAATAATCTTTTGCCTCCATCCTTACCCACTGCCTATAATACACTGGGTACGATCTTCAGATGCTACTAATCAGGGTGGGTGCATCACAGCCACAACACACCAACATGCAGCTTTCTTAGCGTTTTGGGGCCATTTTGCTCTCTTCCACTTACCATTCCTTGTAAATGCAAGTAAATCAGTTGTATAAATCGCAGGGCTCAATATGGGCACTGGACACATAGAGTCAAGAAGGGGTCACCACCCTTCCCCATCACACCAACAGTTCGGATAAACCTCAGGCCAGTGGTGAACCCAGGAACGCACACAGTACCCGTGTGGTCTCACTACCTTTAAAAAGTCCATGGGCTTTGAATAACCTTTTCTTTCATAAACCACAATATTAGACCTCATTTAAGCAGATCCTCAGTTAACAGTCGTTACGATCACAGTGGAAGTAAATGCAAAAGCAAGGACTAACACTTGTCAGAGGTGCAAATGACCCAAGCAGAGGCAGTAAAATATGGAGCAGACTTTAGTAATTAATTCAGAATTCACCATAACAATACTAATTATGGTGCGTCATGTGGTATTATTGAGAACATAATACGTGCTTCTACAGGAAATCAATTGTAATTCACCAATTAATGCAGTGTTGTGAAATGTGTTTTTATCACTACCAGTGGAATTTAAAAGCCTGATTTAAATCTTCACCTCGCTGACATGTTTTCTGAAAGCAGAGAGAGTTCAGACAGATTAGATGGCAATTTTATCCACACAAGACACGGGGCTGAGTTTCTCAGCTAGGCAGCCCACAGAGAGAGGGACCAGAGTTTTGTTGGGTATTTCAGAGACCACATGCAATTCTTCTGTAAGGCTTATCCCTCATCTCCTACCTAGACCAAAGGATCTAAGAAATCCCTCTCATTCAAATCAAATATCAATCCAACTCCTATTGTTCCTTTCCTTATCAGAGATGCAATCCCCTTGATAAAGAAGGGTGCATGGTGCTTCTCCAAGTACTTATCGATACTCCACCTGCAGCAGACTGCAGGCTTGTTCACAGCTATCCATCTCTCATCAGCACAGACTGACACAGGCTAGAAAGCCTGTATTTATGAAAACCAAAATATTACTGCAAGGCCATGGGTGGGTTTTAGTTACACTTTCAGTTCACAAAGTCAAACTCGGAGGCTTATCTGAGCAGGGAGTCTCATATCCTCGCCACACAAACACATAAGAGCGAATATCCTGTAGCAGGGCAGGAGATTTGATCGGATTGCAAGCGAGGAAGAAATACCTCTCAAGAAACATGAGCAAAACATTTCCACACTCATCTACAACCTTAATTTCTGTTGGTGTTCACCAGGGTGTTCCAGGAACCTCATTCTCCAACATCTCCCCTGGGCAGCATCTCCAGGACACCACGGCTCTGAGCTATCCCCACTCACCAGCCACAAGTCCTGTTTGCAGAAAATTGCACATGAATGATACTGCCTGGAAAGGTACAGACTCACAAGTTGAATATTCAGTCATTCAGGGGAAGATTAATACAAAATCACTTATGCCTGGAGGCCTATGCAGATAAGTAGTCAAAAAAAAAACCACCTCTGAGAAGAGGAGCGGTGATTTCCCCCTATGGTGTCTTCCCCATCTGGCAAGAGAGGTGAAGAATTCAAGGGCACAAATGAATTGCCCAGCACAGGAACAGAGACCGACCTGTGTCATCATACAGCAGAAACACCCTAACTCACACATATCATCCTTCTAAAAAATGCTTTATAGTATAATCTTAATAAATTTGTGGCTTTATTTGAGCCTACTCCTTCCTTCTAAAAATCGCATCCCTAATTCTCTTTTCAGCTGCTCCGACGTCTGGATCAAAGAAAAGACGGATTTTAGTGTATTTTAAAAAAAATGCTGAGCTTGGAAACTGGTCCTAAAAATTACTAATTGTGTCTAGCTAAAAAGCTGAATCACATTTTTATTTAAGTGGGGAAACAGCTCTCTTTCCCACCCCTAGAAACAGCAGGAATGAGGAAACATCCTCATCTCCAAACTTCAACCAGAGCAACACCTACACGGCAAACAGCAAAGACATTGCTTTGGATAGATTTGCCAAAATAAAATCACAGCATTTTTACCTCCGATTGTAAGCCTGCAGAATTCTGCCCAGCTTTCCACATCGATCCCTCAAAAGGACTCAGTTCCCTCCCCATAAAACAAGTTTAAAGCCCTTTCTCGCTGCACAGAGCTATGAGATGCTCGGAGGCAGAGGGGACATTCAGCCCCGTGTAGCACCAAGAGGTGCCGGGTCCCCACGGCCGGGGCAGCTCCAGCCGCCACATCCCCACCCCAGGGAACACAATAAAGAGATGGAAAACTCAGCAGCTCCCAAAAATACCCCGTAGGCACAATCAACTGCCTTCGAGCCAGCCAAATTCCGCATTCATTTTTATTACCGGATTTTCTCAACAGCCTCTGCTCACAGAAAAGTTGCCTCACCACCTTTTTTTGGAGAATTTTCCTTTTTAGCTCCATCTTTCAGACAGGCACACTTATCATACTCAAGGCTGGCCCTGCAAGCAGGATGTAAATCACTTTACCAGCTCGGCTGCCATGTATTTAATAACTTATTCACAGTTGCGGGAGGTAAAAAAGGTTGGATTATATGGGGGGGAGACAAAGAGGGGATATAATTTCCGAGAGTTATACAAGACTTTCCATAAATACTTCGATTAATTATCACGGTGGAGGGAAGTCCTTCATCACACTGCAGGGGCTAAACGTGGAGCCCAAGTTATGTTGGTGGAGTTTGATGCCCCTTGGGCATGGGAGGGAATAGCTGTAAGTGAGAGAAGAGAAAGTCAGTTTGCTGGGAAAAAAAAGGAAAAAAAAAAAGGTTTTGTTTGTCAGACAGAGCTGTAGTATTGTCTGCAAATGCCAAGGAGGGCAGAGCTCTCTGAAGACGTGTCAAGCCCCTGATCCAGCTGTCAATTGTTCTCGTAGGCAGAAAATGAAGATGACATGTGAAATGAATGTGGAGGGTGCTGGCACGGTGGAAACCTCGTCCTCCCCAGCCAGCCCAGAACGGGCAAATTTTGCTACTAGCATGATTGACCTAATATTGGATGACTCTGCACCCAAGTGCTTATGCAAAATAATAAGCCTGGCTACTGAGCAATTATTAAATACAAGGAATTGTTAAATCCGTGCATTGTACTTATTCTAAAGGAAATTAATCATTTTGAACTCTGGAGAATACAGTTTTATAAGAAGAGGAGAAATAGCAAATACACAATAGGGTATTTAAATGCTAATACAGTCAAACAGTTTAAAGCATAGCATACATTTTAATATTGGTTTACTGAATACTAATTATGTTCCGCTAAGTAGCAGTAAGTAGCATTTATTATGATTTGTTGAAAGTATTGATCAAGATAGTGATGAGTACAATTTCCCTTTCTGCATATATCCTTAAAAATACATATTATCACATTACCAAGTCTTCTCACATGTTTCCTTTTGAATATTCTGTTGCAACTATCAGTTGCAGCTTGATATGTTATAGCCCAGTATTATTTCAGCTCAATGGTGTGAAGCAAAGAGAGATTGTTATCTAAAATTTATTCTCCTTTACTACTCCAGCCTGGTAACTTTGGATGTTTTTTTGCATCTGGTCACACACTGGATTCTGTGGGATGGAAGAGAGGCTTAAATAGCCATTCCCTGTGTTTGGTCAGCAGAACTAACACTATAAAAACAAATGGAAGCGTTTGAAGCGTTGAACTCCGCACAGATGAGCAGGTTTTCAGCCTAATATCTGACCCATTCAGCTCATGTAAATTCCCTGTATCACGACTATAGAGAAGCGAGTAGCAGCCTGTGAGAAATCCATTGACTTTAATTAAAACAAACTCTGCCAAAACAACATAAAATTAGCAAAATGCAACCACTACTACATCAAAGAAAGGTGGCTGGGATAGAAAGCAGCACAGAATTTGTCCCCTGGCCCGTACTATATGGTCCTTCTAAATACATCAGGCAACAACTGCCACAGACACACACCAATTGATCCTTAATAAATATTTTTTAACAGTAACCTTCTATCTGATTAACATACAATACCTGCTGTATTAAAAGCAAATTAAATATGCAGTTAGGAAATGAAATTTAAACCTTTTCTGTTTTCTTTTATCTGTTACATCAAAGATACCAAAAAAGTAGTGGCTTTACTTTTTTCATGTGCCTCAGAAATATAAACGTGAATAGAACTGACTTAACAGGAACACGAATGCAAAAGTAGATTCAACTCTTATTAACTTTTACAGTTTTGCTGCAGAAATTGTTTCTCTTGATATTTTAATTTCAAGTTTGCTGATGGCAGAAAGAAGCAAGGTCGAAACCTCCGCTGATGCTCCTCAGACTGCACAGGACCATTTAGCATAATTCAAGCAATTGTAAAAAATTAGTACTGCATGTTACAATAAATGGGTTTGTGTTCGTGTCTCTAATGTAACAGGATTAGGGTAAAAGAAAGCACCATTTCTGTAGTTCAGCTGAAATAAACATTACAAAAGGCCAATTTACACTTCCAAGATTACTTGTAATCACACAATGTTTAAGAAATTATTTCAGTCTAGCATTACTCTACCATATAGCTGTAAGTAGGCCATTCACTAAAATAGCTGTTTTTCTTAGCAGCAACAAATCACAGATGTTTTACAATTTATTTTTATCACTAAAATTAAAGAGAATAGCGCTGTGTTTACACTGTCATAAGGGTAACGTATCATGGCTGCGAAAGTAACACAAGAACCTGACACTGATGAAATCAGCATCATCTTCGCCTGTTAAAACTTACTGCTACAAACTTTACAATCAGAAAAAACATCCGTTTTTATATCAGTCAACCTGATACAAAAAAAACCAAAAAAACCCCCAAAAAACAAAGCAAACAAACAAAACCACCAAAAACCCCCCACACAACAAACACACACACACACCCCCCACCAAACACAAAACCAAAATCCCACCACCAAAGAGATCATAAATAGTTCTCTAATAATAATTTGCTAATTCTGATGGACAGGTGAAAATCCACCCCCTCTCCCCTGTTTTGTTTCCCCCATGAGAGGGTTTCAGTTGGAAACCACAACTTCTTAAACTGTAAAGGTATCTGGATACATACAATTAACAAGTTACTTTGTGCAAGCAAAATGGTCAAATCCTCTTCTTTTTGGAAGTTACTCACGGCAGGTGATGCACAGAGACAAAATGGCTTTCGGGAGATTGGCAAAATGCTTTAAACTGAGTATCTCGTTTGTTTGGTTACCACTATGTGCAACTGGAAGTCGCAGCGCTAATGCCAAAGTCATTCAATTCCAGTACTACTGGAATACTGCCAAAGCAATTAAGGTTGCTGACTTGGCCATGATGCTGAGAATATAGAAAATAATTTTACACACCCCATCATGTTGTGGCAATGGGTACTTGCACTCAGAGATGAAGGAGAAATAACTATACGGCATGGATTAAATTAACTGAATATTTACCAAGAGCAAGTGGCTTTCAAATGAGAGGTAAAGCCCCTGTGACCAGCCCACTCGGAAAACTGGGATGGAATGTGGGTCCTGTTGGGCTCATCGCCGACGTCCCTCGTGCCTTGTCCTCTCTCCACCCCCAGGGCAGGAGGTCCCTGCCTGGTGCGGGTGTCCCAGGAGCGACACCAGCCCCAGTCCCGAACCGGAGATGTGACACAGCCACTGCACAGCGCTTGTACCGCAAAATCTATATTCAGGGTTGGTTTTTGTGTGTTTCTTTGTTTTGTTGTTTGGGGGGTTTGTTTGTTTGTTTGGGGTTTGTTTGATTTTTAAATAACGGACAGACAATCATAAATGAAATATTGAAAAAGAGGTCTCAGATCCGTGACACAGGCTCTGTTAGAAGCTGCACTGAAAGCCAAGCTCCTCTCTGACAGATGCCACAATTCTGCTTACATCCACTATTCACACGGGGTGCTGAAACACACTGCTGAGCAGACACAACACCCTTAAGTCAGAGAACTTGCTTTCTGGTCTAGAGCAGGATGGGTGGATGCTGGCTGGTTTGCCCTGCTTTCCTTTAACATATTCAAAGGCAAGTCCTCAGAGGGAGCAGACACCAAGCTCCGATGCTGAGGCACAGCTTTATAAACCCGATAGTGCTGATGTAGAAACATACGCTCAGCTTACAACTCCCCCAAGCCCAACTCCACCTTTTTTTAGGTTCCTACTTGAACTTCACGTTCTCCTCCCACCACCGATTCCCAGCAAGGCTGAGTAAGATTCACCAGCGCAGCAGAGAGAGAAGCAGCTACCAGGGGTGGCAGGTACAGCTCCGAGGACACCTCCAGACACAACACTTAGTCTTGGACCAAGATGAGAAGAGAAACCAGCAGGTGCTGTGCAAACCTTTGGGAAGGGCCACATGAACACAGCCAAAGACACGCAATTATTATACAGTTCGATATTAGAATCACAGAATCATTTTGGTTGGAAGAGACCCTTAAGATCGAGTCCAACCATAACCTGACCATATTGCTTTGGGTTACACGACCAGCCAGTCCGTACTGTGATGAGAAGGCAGCACACGCCACCTGCAAACACAAGGGATGTATTTTCAAAATGCAGGGTACAGAGTTTACTGCAGCTCCAGGACAGCTGTACAGCTCTGCACCAGCTAGCAGCCTTTACGTGCTGCTTAATATAATTATCAATATACGAAGGAAAAAAAAAAAAAAGGCAAGTAAATGAGGAGTTGCCATAGCAACTGCTACCTCCTAGGAATACGAATGATATAGGACCACCCTCACTGAGGGAATGTTTTATTCATTGTTTCATATTTTGAATGTTCAGCAAAGTTACGCTGCTGGACACTGCTGGCGACCTTCACTTGGTAGCACTTGCATTTTGTTGGCTGGTTCTGCCTCGAGAGAGGACCCGAATTTCAGCGCTGAGAAGCGGGAGCGAAGGCGAACTCTCCGATCAGCAGCGCAACATCTGCTCGTCGCCCCAGTGCCCACTGATGGGCAGCACTACCCGCCTAAATTACAACATGCCCCCAATTTATCAGCCTCCTAAATAACAACTGAAAGAAGACAGAGAAATGCATTTCAATCTTTGCAACGATAAGCGTATATGGACCCATGGGTTTTTCTATTGGTATTTCTATTTGTATTTTCTAAAACATGCACTGCTTTCGCCCTAAATCACTTATTTCACTGATAGCTGAACTTTCATGCATTCAAAGCATTTCGAAGCATATGCCTAAAACCCATCGGTATTAATCGGACAAAAGCACATGTCAAAACATTTAGCTGCACAGGAATGGCGCTAAGTACATGATTAAAGTTAAGCATAAGCTTAAGCTTTGAGGAATTGCAGCCTTACACTTTCAAATTTAGGCATACGAGCATGTAACGTCGTTACTGCTGTACAGAGCTGAAAAAAATGCATTTGGGGCAAGTAGGACAATATTACTATTTCAAGATCCTGATCAGTTTCCAGGACACTGAAAGACATCCATGGCTTACATACCAGCTTCATTAAGATCATAAAATACTGGAGGTCATCTTCAGGGAACACGACATTTTATAGACACTCTATTTTTATGAATAGACACCACAAGAGAGAGGAAGTGAAGTTGAGGGTAAAATGCAAGACTGAATAGTAGTAGGAGTAGTGGAAGTAGTAATAATAACATAAAACAAAAACCCCAACCTAAATTCTCTGTAGCTGCCTCTATAAAACTAGATTATATTCATGAACTCAGAAAATTATTTAATTTCTCACCATTGCTGAGGATAAGCTTTGTCACTCTGCCATCAGCAGACTAGACTCTTTCTTCTCCATTTTTGACTGTATTTTATCTCCTGTTCAGCTTATACATTTCTCTTTTCATTCCTGCTGTAATGTTCTTTAGAGATGGATGCACTACTAGTTCAGCCGGCAGAGACAACAGTATGCTCATTCCCACTACCTATCATTTCCACAAATAACACTCTAAATAGTATTTCTAATCCACAGAGTAATATCACATTAGTACAGTGCAAATACACTTGTATGTAATACGAAATACAAACTCTTCTTAAAAAAAAAAAAAAAAAAAAAATCGATATTACCAGATGGAAGTAGAAATAGAATAATAAGGCTGAAACACAAAATAATGCAATTAAAAAAAAAAAAAAATCACCCATCAGCCTCCACTCTCATGCATTTCTTTATGTGAAGCAGACTGGATTTAAATCAATCTAAGACTAGGCTGAGTATTTTTTTTTAAATGCAAAAATCCAAGCTTACTCTGTCTTTTGCAAGGAAACAGAATTCAAGTCATCCTTCTAAAAAATTCTCATTTTACAAGTGTCACGTATCGAGCAGAGGTATCTGAACAGCTGTGGCAGTGTAATATTCACTTGGTTGGGTTATGCCATATGAAAGAAAGAAATTCACCTTCTTTTTCTACCTTGAAAAATTGAGATATTTTCTTCCTGCCCCACGAGATGCCTACTCAATAATGTACCAGACGGAAATTATATATATGTGGAAGGGCGCTAACAACACAGCCAAGACAGCCACGGTTTTGCCACTATGTTCTTCTTAAAGAAAGAGGGAGAGACAAGAAGCAGAAGTGTGAGGTGAGGGCTGGGAGTGAGAAAAAAGGATTTTCTGCACGGCGGCTGCGTTTTGGGGCATCCACATAACCCCCTGGGCAAGAGACAGTCTGGGAGCAGCAAAACCAGCTTTTCCTGCAACAGCAGCTGTGGCAGGAGGAGCTGCAGCTTAAAAAAAGACACATTCCTGTTTTCCCTTTTCCTGGTTTTTCCTAACTTTGTGGCTCGCTTTGCTGCCAAGGCTAAAATAACACCGCCCTGCGCATCACATCATTTGAGAGAGAACTGGTAACTCCTGCGCTCTCCCGCCAGATGGGAGATGTGAGCCCGAATACGTCGCTAGTACAACTCTGAAAATGTTTGAGCGAATGGTAAATGTGCCCCTTAAACACGGCTGAATTCTTATCTCAGTATTCAGTGCAGGATGGAACAGCTCCAAGAAGAGAGGCTCAACCCACTGAGATATGCCCAGAGACAACATAACCAGACACCAGAGCCCTTCAATGAATACAGGATTATTTTATCTAAGCAGAAAAGCAGCAGGAGGAGCAGCTGTGAGCACCTACTCCTCCCAAATCCTCACGGATGTGGGAACGAGGATGATCACCCAAGATGTGAGATTGTCTTGAAGGCGAGTTGGCAACTTCCATGTTTCGAACTCTGTGCTCAGAGGTGAGGATGAAGAGATTGTTCAAGCACAACATCCTATGGCTCTGCTCCTTCAGTTTAGCGTTTCACCGCTTCTCCCACAAGTGTCGGAAATGAGCTATCCTGTATCAGGTCAAACGTAAGGATTCATCTGCCAAAACTTTCCCCCCTTTCCCGCGCCCAAAAGGGGGAGGGTGGTGGCAGGATTTGTTGGTTTTGGCTTTTTATTCTTCTGCCCTCTTTTTTTTGTTTTTCCTCCATTTCAAATGAGGAGAAAGAGAGATGGGGGGGGAAAATTTGAAAGCATGTCAATCCAAACAGAGATATATTTCTGCTTTGGTTGCCAACTTGGGAAATCAATTATTCATGCAGCTAAATTTGTAGGCAGAAAGGGACTGTCAGCTGAATTTCCTGATGGGACACCACAAATGCCACATCAGCCCATAAACCCGTCACAGAGCGTGCCGCACCATTCGCTGAACCCTGCCCTGGGCTCCATCACCGATGACTTCTTGCTGCGTCCGAGCCTCCATCGCTACAGATGGGTGCTGGAAACTCTGTCCTGATGGACTCCCACCTCCGAAGAGCTGCTGTACGACACAGACAGCCACAGAATCGCTCAGGAGGGGAATGAGGACACATCCACCGGGCCCTGCCTTTATTTCGGCATAGGGCAGAGCTCCACGCGATGGCAAGACGAGAGCAGCAGCAGCGAGACTTCTCGGAGCTTGCACAGCCACGAGGGCCTTTTGATGTCAAGCACACGCAGTGACTGACGATGGCAAAGCGGGCGCGGGGAGAAGTTGTCAGGATTTGATCATTTCTGTGAAAGACACTTCAAGGGAGAAGAAAATGTTCAAATTATAGAAAGGCCTATTTCACTCATGCACTTTAACATTGCAATAATCCATTTGATGCTGAAAGAAGAAAGACAAAAAAAAGAATCAAAGAACAATACAAGAAAGATGCTCTGGCTTATAATTTTACTCTCTTCTCTACAAATTCTGTAGGTCTTTTTCTTCCCGTTCTACCATGAATCCTCCACAGCTGTAAAAGCCCTCAAGCTATAGACAGGTTTCAGTCCAGTAAGACTGGCTGTGGCTTTGTACAGCTGAAGATCCATGATGAAGGACCGAAACATCCTCAAGTTTGCACACTTGAACAACACTACAGATAAGAACAAACTTTAAAATCCTGGATAATCCTCACTTTACTAATAAGCAACTTTATCTAAATCCTCCTTTAAAAAAAAAAAATCATGCTTCCCCAAGTGATGTGAGGGAAAGTAAGTTACCACGTCCAATTCCAGCTCTATTCAGCAAGTATTAACCTCGGCCCCTGCCAAGTCACAGGGCCTCTGTGGTCCTCTTCATCTCAGCTGCCAGGAGTTTTCTCCTCATCCTCTCTCCGGACAATTTGAGGTTTATTTCTCTCCAGGCTCCCTCCCAGGTATCCCGCTCCCACCGGCCAC